>NC_135080.1:11730000-12030000 GCF_051107435.1 Chaetodon auriga
GGCTCACTGGCTGCTGCGTCTTCAGGGTTAGCTTGCCTGGTAAAAAAGAAAGTGAGTTTTCCATTTTACAGATCTCAGGTCCAAGGTCAGTAGTAGCGTAACAGAACAAAGTTGAGCCGCCATGTTAACTTTTTAAAGGAATGATTCCCTGAACTTTGATGCAGAGTTGCAGTGAAAAGACAGATGAGTGTTTTGTTTTACTCTGAAGTGCAGTGATGAGTTTGGGAGGAGTGACTTTTTTTTTTGTTTGTCTCCATTGAGTGAAATCCTGTAGGCTATGACTTCGAACATTTCTGCTGGTGTAACTGGTAAAATGGGCATGTTTGTCATCAAAGAAATACACAGATGATACGATTGTGATGTTTATTTACCGTCTATGGCACAGTAGCCTTCCATGTTGACAGGCTATTACTCGTGACGTCTAACCAGCCAGGTATTGCAGTGAGTGCAGCGTTGAGGTGGCAACATCAGAGCAAAAGTAGAGTATTTTTGGAGTAATTTAACCCTAATCCTTCCTTTGCTGATCCGAAAAGTGATCTATGTTTGAAAGCCGTGTCTGTGAACCATTGCCGGCCTAAAGATCAGTGTTCACCAAGCTAGCTTTTAATTGAGCGTAGAAAGACACTTTTGTCTTGTGGGTGCATCTGTAGATGCTGCGTAGTGCCCAGTTACCTCCACACAATTATAACACAACTATGGACTATCACTGACAGACCACTGCAGGAAAAACATAGGTTTGAAGTTGCATTGCTCGCTCGTAAATGAATATTTATACCGTATGAAGCGCTAAGTAAGTTTAGCTGTAAGATGTTTGATGTGAGACAAGTTCAGTTTCTTGACTGAGGACAAACTAAAGCATGTGTTGTGACGGCCACGCCTGTCACAGTGCATCAGGAATCACTCGGTCCTGTCTTTCCATGTCTTCGCTTCATCTCTCCTTCCATCACTCCCCTTCCTCCCTCCCTGCTGTGTGTCTGGGCTATAATGTGCTCCTATGATTGTAGTAAGCAGGCCACAGTGTCTCTGAGGCCTTGTGCTACACCACCATTACTATCTGGCTTGCCTCCACAACAAATTGGATGAACAGGCACTGACACATTTTCAATATTATTACATTAAACCAAGTGGATTTTGATTGATAACCTAATATTGGCCTAATGCAAAACATCAATCATGGCAAGTATATTAATTATTTAATATTGTGGCGTAATTCAGAAATCGATGCCGCCTCTGCGTTGAAGGCACAGAGAACGGAGGGAGGGAGGGAGAGAGGGAAGAGGGAGATAAGGAGAAAAGGAAAGCTCTGTCCCTGAAGACCTCAGCAGATTATATGATGTTTTGAAAAGAGAGATGAGGATGTAAAATGGTGCGTGTGTGTGTGTGTGTGTGTCAGCTGTGTGCGTCTAATGGATGGAGCGATCCCTTTGGCCCTGGTGTGGACAGCGCTGGACAGCTTGCCCTTGATAAAGTCAAGACAACAGATGACAGAGCGCAGGGATTAAATGCAAGTGAAGAGCTTAATAAAGGTTGGATCACAAAAATGAAAGAGAGGAAAAGAAGTCGTTATGAAAAGGAGTGCGAGGGGAGAGCGGCGGGGGGAGAGAAGAAGCGAAGGGAAATGAGTGGAGGAGGAGGGATGGAGCGCTGCGTCTCCCCTGTGTTAGATTGTTTCTCACTAATTGCGCTTCATTAGCGGATTACACACACTGTCACCACGGTAACAAATGTCTTGCTGTCTGGATGCCGGGCGCCCGTCATGTATAATGAATGTGGCGGGGTGTTCGTCAGAGTGTAATGTGATTACAGCGAGATGAAGTTTGCCTTAAGTGTTTGACTTGTCTGCATGTGGCTCGCTGACAGGGCGCAGAACAAACAGGCAAACCTCCTTCACGACGTCTCTCCAGCCGCTTCTGACTTTTCTTCATATTTCTGTTTCTCTCGCTCCTTCATGCCAGCATGCAGAAATGTTGATGATGTGGGAACGGCTTAGGCTTGTGGTCACACTGGGAACGGGACCTGGCCTGATGGATGGATGGATGGATGGATGGAGGGAAGTAGGGGAGGGTGGGGATGGATGAGACAGTATGTAATTTTAGAGATGGTGTAGATTTGCACTGTGATGCTGCCGGCTGCATTAGCAACTGAAGCCTGTCGATAAGCCTTCCTCCCTCTCAGCACACACACACATGCACACGCACACACAGAGTGGAACACCACAGCCAGAGTGGAGTTGTCAGTAATGGGGGCCAGAGTTGGATTTTTGAAGGGGGGGGGGGGTTCGCTGGGATCGGGGATGGGGGCTGTTTGTGTTCTCTTGATCTGTTGATTTTCACTGCTGCAAATTTGAAATGTGCCAAAATTGCATCTATTATTTACTGCCAATTTGCTCTTTTTAAAACCGACTGCCCCCCCACCCCCACCGCCCCCCCCCACTTCCCCGGCTCGCCATTTTGTCGTCGCTACCCCGATAATCACACACACATTTTTTATTAATTCGCAGATAATAAGCTCTGAGGTCTCTCTCTGTACTTGGAAATTATTATTATGTCTGCCAGCACTGTGGCGACAGTATTAGTTAACCTCTGTCTGGTGTTGACGCAAACACACACACACACACACACACACTCTGAAAGGTAACAATTAGGATAATTCATCATCTGTTTTTCTTTCCTTTTGATCAAGCGCAACATTTTTTGATGTCACAAGCATCACTTTCTCGCACAGTCACTTCCATCCTGCTCGCTCAGTAACAGAAAGAGAAGCACGTTGAGATTATTGTGACAGCTGTGGACTGTATTCCAACCGGAGATGAAACAGTTAGCCGACTCAGCAATAGAAAATGAATTTGCCGCCATATGATATCGATTGATTGTTTGAAGTGATTTCTGAAGCGAAAATGGCCAAAGATTCTCTGGATTCAGATTCTCAAATGTGAATATTTTCTTGTTTTCTGAATCTTCTTAAACTCAGTATCTCCGGGCTGATGGTAGACCAGAAGACCCTTTAAGCTAATTTCATCATCTTGGCCTCTGGAATCTTGTGATGGGCAGTAATTGCTTTTTGCTGCCATTCTGTAATAATGAATCAACTGATTGAGAAAATAGTCGGTAGATAAATTGAAAATGGAAATAAAGAAAGTAAGTTCCTGCTAGTCAGAATTCGCCTCAGGATTGTCCTGATTTAATGTGTTGAAATACTCAGAACCTGGTTTAGAAATGTTCATAAGGCACATTTGAACAGAGTTTATTTTTCTGTCTCTCGTGTGTATTTGTGTGTATGTATTATTTGGTCTGTGTGTGTGTGTGTGTGTGTGTGTGTGTGTGTGCGCAAAATTGTTCTTTTTATTAAATGATGTTTTGTGTCAGCACTTTATTTACAGTGGGGGAAATGTGTTGTTGTGTTGCAGGGACACCGGGAACATCAAAGGCAGATTAGAACATCTGGTAAGTTCTATTTGACATCCCCCTTTTATCCCCCATACACACGCACACACACACACACACACACACACACTTTGATATCTGCATCTCTAATGAAACCTCCGGAATTGGAGCTGAATACCTGCAGCTAACAGGCAGGGAGAGACAGAGACAGAGAAAATGGGGATAGAGGGAGGGTAGTGTCTCCCCCAGGGCCTGGTCCAGCTTTTATATTAGTGTTTCATTTATCCCTAGTTCTGCCCAAACACACACACACACACACACACACACACACACACACACACACACACACACACACACACACACACACACACACAGACACACACAGGTTGTCCACTCTGTTCTCCCTCATTTAATTGTGGATATTTGCAGGGTTTTTTGCATCTGTGCATAGCTATTTGCACATGGATGTATGAAAGGATCACATTTTTTTTTTACCTTCCAGTCATAACTGTTGGAACCATACACACACTCACACACACCCACACCTTCTCCCTTTCCCTCCTCCTGCCAGCATGAGGCCTTGCCTGGGTCTTCTCCCATCCGTGGATGGAGGGCCTGCTGGAAACACACTCCTGGGACAGCCCTGAAAATTTAATGGCCAACGTTTCCAAGGTTTCTCTTGCTGCTCGCTTTAATATGGGGTCAGAGTGCCGTGCAACAAAGTGAAAAGGTTCTCTCTCCTCTTTTTGGGTGGGAAGGAACTGAGGTTTGATGTGCCCCATATTCCAGGGGATGAATTATAGACAGAGGTCAGCGAGGGTCCCGGCTCTCTGTGGATGTCGCATGCCCTCCCTCCCTTCCCTCACTGCATACTAAACCGCAGCTCCCAGCACCCTACGCAAATGACCCCCCGCCCCACCACGCGCTACGCAAATGACCCTGAATATGCCACACAAATGACTGACCCCGAAATTCAAACAGTTTGCAGCTACTCTCCACTTGAGTGAGCGGCAGATCAGATGAGGTTGACCTCAGATTTCAGCGTTGTGAAGCTCGGTCACTGAATTGTTCCTTAATATTATTATTGACTGTCTTCTGAACTCTGATCGAGGAGGGGTTAGTTTTAAGAGTGGAGGGATTTTGCCTTTTTTTTTTTTTGATCAGAATCTTAAATAAAATGACGGACATTAAATATAGTGCGCGGTGCAGCGATGGCGTAGTTTGGGTTTGGAGATGTCTGTGGGTGGGTCTGGAGGTGTGATTGATGTGGTACTCCATAAAAGGTGGTGTGAATTATTCAAGAGAGGATTACATGCATAAACAGCATTAATCAATATGTGTATTGGCAGTTATATCTGGGCAAACATTAGGCAGTGCGTGTCTCATGTTGAGATGAGTCTTCCTCTTAAAGGCAAGTGGAGGAATGCGAACTAATTTATACGACATAAGTGATACTGGGTCAATATCGTATCTAAATGTACTGCGTGTAGGAGAAGTCACAAATAAGTTTTCATGCTTTTGTGTTCTTACACATTTATCTGGCCAAAGTTGCCTTGAATTGTGTGTTTGTGCACCGTATTTTATACTAGTTTACTGAAGTTAGACACAACAGCAGCACTGCAGAGGAATGTAAACTAGATTGTCTTTCACACAATCGTCCCAGCTGGCATCGGCGTTGCACGTGTGAGTATATTTGCATTAATGTCAGTCTCTTGGCAGGCGTTAACGCAGCCAGTTTGCATGTGTGTTTTATATGGTTTTTGCATTGAGTGGACCTATAGGGACAGATTCTAACATGTTTGCATTTGATTCTTAGTAACTGCCGTGTCTTGATCGGGGGAGCTCAGGAGTTAAACACAACATTTACACACACAGACGTACGCAAACACACACCGGCGTGTTTACCAGTGTGGTTTTTTTTTTTTTTTTGTGAATACGTCTCTGGGAATTTGAATCCCTGAATACTGAGTGTTTGAATTTATGGGTGTGTTTATGCTTATGGGGAGATTGCACCCCAGTAGTCAGCTGCCTGGGGAGTGCAAGACTCTGATTACGATTCGGGACGGAGAACCGTAAATAATGGAGCTCGTCTCCCTCTGAGGTGGAGTTGCCGGGCTGTTCAAAATGTTGTTTTCCTCTGTACCTCACACATATATCCCTGTAGATTTCTAAGCAGGCGTTTATGACTCTCTGTTGATGTACTGCTCTTAAGATTAGTGCATCAACCATATTGACACTTATCATGGTGTTGCCAAACTGCACACGTATTATCAGCTACCTTGAACCCGGTCTTTTTCAAGGAGTCACTTTTTATTCATGTAGATGATAATTTACCTTCTAATATTAATCTAAATAATTTGCAATGGTTGTCAGTAACTGTTCCATTGTTTATTCGTAACAAAAATACAGATTTTCACAGCGACGTGACAATAAAGCTTCTGTTCAAATAGTTCTTGTGCTTGATTTTTCATGATGAATACTAATGTTACCTCCTCCTGTTAAGTTAACAGTCTGAGTGAATGACTGCTGCAGTAATTAGGTGGGCAATTAAGATTTATGTGGTCTGAGGTTTGTTTTATTGTTCGTGTTTGTTTTGTTTTCGTATTTCAGCAGATTGACTGAAAGTGATCAGTGGCAATACAGAGAAAAAGACTGAAGTTAATTGCTCCCAGTGCTCTGCGTTCCTGTCGGCTTTTGCACACACACACGCGCACGCACGCACATACGCGTCTGAGCACATACACATGAACTGAAGTTCGAGTTGGACGATTCTTTGCTCTGGGAGAAATGGAGCGATAGTGAAAGAGGTGGCCTACAGCAGCTAATCAGTCCAGATGCACAGCTTTTTAGAGGGAAGTAGAAGAAAGCCAGCAGCTCAATCAATACATGAGGAATCAGCCTCATCAGGATTACTGGCTCAATCAGCAGCTGTACCCATCAGTCTACTGCACACACTGCCCGGGGAAGAAGAGGAAGGGAGAGGGGGAGAGGAAGAACAGGGGAGAAAGGGAAATACGTCATCTGTCCGTGGAAGGGGGAGTTTGAACTGGATTTGATGGTGGAGAGCAGGAAAGGCTGGTTTACAGGTCAGTCCAGGGCTGCAGGTTGAGCTGAGGTCACTGAAAAGCAATAAGAAGGTCCTTTAAAGTTTGTCTGTGGAAAAATTACTGTTTTAATTTTGTTATTAGCAAACACATCATTTAACAACAGTTGTCTGGCACGCGGCAAGCCCCCTGCTCTTATTTATGGGGGAGTGTATGCATTAGACCTCTGAATGAAATGGCATCTTTAAATGTAGTAAGGCAGCTCAGTACACATAATGAATCTTTCTTATATTGAATAAAGCCATTAAGTGTTTCTGCACCACCCCAAAGCTTAAACTGATCCCTTAAAGGTGGTGCTGTATTATAATTTTTCCAACAGGATTCTTACCTACACATTTTCTAACCATCCGGTTCACTCCATCAGCGGAGTTACTATATCTGGCTCTTTGTTAAATCTGCTGCCAGCGAAACAACTCATTGAATTTCTGTGTTGGGTTTCTGTCCCTCTACTGATGCTAGATGCTGCCGTTGGCACAAGGTTTCTGAGTAATTCTTTAGGTTTAATCTTCTCCGTCAATAGTCAGTAATTGAACTTGCTTAGCTTGATGTCGTTGCTATCGGGAGGTCAAAAACCTGCTTGCCGAGTCTTTTGCGAATGCGTCGCCAGATTGCTGTGAACGTGGCGCACTTCAGGGAAAGCTGATGTCGTCCCAGTGTCCCTTGGTGAGTTGAAGAGTTTACAGAGGCAGATAGCCTTGTTGATCTGCTGACAGATCGGCAGCAGCAGCTGTGGTCAGGACAACGCGCTCATGCAACAAGATAGTGACAAACTGGGCCTCTCTGAATGTGGCAGTGAGCTGGCCTAAAACTGAGTCGTCTCAGTGTGGGATAGGAGTTGAGGAGAGGTCAGAGGTCAGAATGCCATCTAATTGTTTCTTTTATTCATTCTGCGTCTGCTCATGTTGTCAGACGTTAATTGTCTCATTAAACACTTTCTCTTCATCTCTCACTGTATCTTTGAATTTCTTCATCTCCAGTACGATTGTATAGGATAAAGAGGTGGAAACGGCTCAGAGAGAGAGATTCTGGACAGATAAAGGATGGGGGGGGCGGGGGGGGGGGGGGTTGATAATCTGCAAACAGATTTCCATGCTTATTACACTAATGATTTCATGATATTTGATGTGGTGGCGGGGGTTGGGAGGATGTGGAAGCACGGGTGGAGGGGGTGGGGTGGTCTTTTTCTCTCATCTCGACGTCGCGGCTAAATGATGGAGTAATTTGAGTGACCTCTGACTTGGGGCAGGCCCAGACGTAATTGCATGTCATTCTGGCACTGAAATAGGAGAAGGAGGGGGGGCACCAAATACAAAGTATCCCCCCCCCCCCCCCCCCCCCCCCGTCTTCCCCTCCTCTCTGGCAAATCACTTGTTTTTCTGTCTCCTTTTCACATGTCCCCGTCCCTGTCTCGCTCTCCGTCTTGTTGTGTCTCACTGTGGCATGCTCCCTGAGTGTTTCCCAAAAAAAAAAACACCCCCCAAACAAAAGAAAGATTGCATTAATTTTCAAATGATGATATTACATTAAGCGCAGAGATCTCATATATCAAAATGTGAGAACTACTCCCTTACTGTATGTGCTTCATCTTAATGGTATCGCTGGATGTCAAGGGCATGGAGGAAATTAAATCGGAAAGTGCAGATAGACCAAAGAAGATATTATCTCTGGATGATTGCAGTTTTGATAGGTATTCCAGTGAATTTCATTTTCTCCGGATGGGGAGAAGATGAGTTAGCCTGCACATTTGCTCATTTTTCTTCTACATGATTTATGTGAGTTGAGTATAAAACTCTCTCTCCCCCCACCCCCCACCCCCCACCCCCCCCTTCACCCTCACCACCACCCTCTTTATCAGGTACACATACATGCACGCGCACGCACACGCAAACACACAAACATGGGGTAGTAAATTACTGCCTTTGAGTCGTGTCTTAGCTGGGGCAGTTTACGCGAGTGTACGTTTGCGTACTTCTTGTATGGTTGTATGTGGGCGAACTGCAGTGCGTATTTTGTGTATTTGTATGCACGTGCATGTGTTGGTGTGTGTGTGTGTGTGTTTGCGCTTGTGTGTCTGAGATAGCAGCAGAGCCATCAGCGGGAATGATTCCAGGGAGACGGGGGAGTGTCATTACTCAGACTTGTTTACATTCTAAATACGTAATGAAATCTTGTTGGTAATAATGACGGGAATAAAAGTTTGGGAAATTGTAAAAGTGGTGAAGTTTGAGAAATGAGGCCCGGCCTGTGAAATAGCATTTGGGGGCAGGAAACGACATTATTATGCAGTGCTCCTGCCTGCCTGAGACATGAAGATGAACTGCTGGCGGGCCATAAAATGCTGTTAGCCCTAGCCTGAAGTATGGCACATTGTAAAAGAGCCCTGATCCCATATTGCCATTATATATAAAAGTATAGCCATACACAACATTATTTTTCATATAAGATGAGCTCAGATACTGTGGCCCAGGCCCCCCAAATACATACACTGATAGGCAGATTTTTTTCTCCTCCTTATAAAATATATAAATAAACATATTGCCATGGAACCCATCTCTGCCCTGATCTTATAGACCTCGATATTAAAAACAGAAATATTGCATTTTCTAGGGCCTCTGTTTTCCCCTGTCCTCTTTTGGGTATGGGATATATCCGTGTGTTTGTTTGGGGGGAGGCGAGGAGGAGGAAGAGGAGGCGAGGAGGAAGCCCGAGCGGCATGCAACAAATGAAAGAAAATGGAAACAGATGAAGACTTTAAAAATATAATGAGATGAATATTGAGCGTATCAACTCCAGCATAAAGAGAGTTGGCTGGGGTCGTGTGTGTGTGTGTTTGTGTGTGTGTGTGTGTGTGTGTGTAGTGCAACTGTTTATTAACAGATAATAATGGTTACAGTGGTGCAATTAAGGTTCATGTTACAGCAGATGTTGATATCATTGATGTGCCAGAATACAGTATAAGAAGCAGGATAACGCGTGTATTAAGTTTTCACCATGTTTACAGTTCTGCAGTTTATCTGTTGACCTTGAGCGTTTAGTGCAGTTCAACTTTCTTTCAAACACTAGTTTAATAAGGAATGAAGCAATCACGAACTTTAACAGCAGGGGTGATTTAATTTCTCTATAAAGTGTTAAAGAAATGCACTTGCCTGTTTTTGGGAGGCTGCCTCTTTAGAGGACATACAGCAGAGGCAAAGTCACCAATCTGTCCTTCATGTGAAGAATGGCCGCGCACCGCTCTGAGAGACTGTGTGTGATTTGGCTCATCTCAGCACTGAGAAAATGATTATCTTTAAAACTAATAATCCTGTGATGTGTGGTGTATGTCAAAATTATGTAGGAAATGAATGTTTAAAGAATGAGGATCTGGCTCCACGTTCTCTGTTTTCAGTGGAACGCAACTTTTTTTTTTTTTTTTTATCATTTATGAATATTGGTTTCTAATGAGAAAATAGCTAACTAGCTAAACATCTATGTTTTTATGGCTCAGAATAGTTCTCCATGTCAATTTCAGGAGTAATCTTCGCAAAAAAGACTTTTAAGAGTATCTTATTTTCAGATTTCTTTGATTTCTTTATTTATTTTTTTGCATGGTGTCATATATTGTGCAACTACGGAGTTGTGGAGTTGTAGTGGAGTCGTAGCAGGGCAGTGCCTCAGAGATGATGGTTTACTGTGTCGGCCGATTCTAGAGCTCAACTAATCATCGGGAGGACCAGCAGTGCTTCACTCCCTCTCTGACCTACAGTCGCTGTCCAACCCATCATTGCTTCATCGTCCCACCCTCTCTCCTCTTGGTCTCATCCTCACTTCCTCAGTTTTTGTCTTGTGCATTCAGAGTCTTTGCAGCGACATTATGAGGTTTATCCTTCTCTGTTTTATTCCCGTCTCTTTCTGCTCCGCCATAAATTAATTCCTGTTGTTGTGTGGCATGATGGAGGGAGTAAATCTTTCAGTGAGACAGCGGTCTGACTATCTGACCACAATCTGGCTTGCTCTGCTTCATTGTGTCTGCTCTAACAGGCATTTATTCATCTGCTGACCCACCCTACTTTGCTTTGTCTGGTCGGCCTCAGGCCCAGTAATGATAATAATAGTCCCTTGGGCCAGAGTATGACTACAAATAGATGAAATTTCCTGCATGCAGTACCTCATTATACACAGTGTAGCATTGTTTTTACCAAGCCGAGTGAGGGTTATTTATTTTTCTAATGGGACGTGTTTATTTTTGACTAATGGGACAGACTCTGGGCACTTAGCCTCAGCTACGCGAGTCTTAGTGTGTCTGTCGTCACTGTGGTGAGGTAAGCGAACAAGCTGGAGGCCTACTGTGACCACACTTCCTGTCACATTTAGGCCAAGAGTTAGCCTGAGTCAAGTGGGTGTGGGTGTAAAGCGCTGGCAATAATAGCCCAATAATAGTGGATGGCAGTTACTTGAGAAGGAGGATGTTTATATAAAAGGCGTTCATTTACACCTCGACAGAGAGAGAGGAAACATACATGGCCCGTGTTGTTGATAATAATACTTGCACCATACACGCGTGACTGGATTTCATAAACATGTACAAGCGTTCACAGAGCGCTCCTGCTCTTACCAAGTGTTTCATCCATAAGGCACGAGAGACAGAAGCCTCAAAGCCTGGCCACATAAAACTCCTTACTTCCTGTGCTTGTCAGAGGGTCACACTGATTGGTCAGGTGTGCAGAGGAAAGGAAAGAAGGCAGGATTTGAGCTTCTCCATCAGGCTCTTTTTTATTCTTTGCAAAGCTATTTCTGTGTTTTTTCATGTGTACAACCGAATGCAACGCTATGAACGCCTCCCAGGGAAAATTGTCTGAACGTGTGCGCTGTCATCCTTGTATTTAAACTATTACAGCAGCTCACCCCTGCCTACAATGGCCAGATCATCACCCTGCCTTTGAATGTGGCTGTTGGGAGCAGCCGTAAGCACTTTTGCATCCAGCATTGTTGATGGCATGTCACGCCAAGTAGTTCTTTCTGAGCGTAGTGCATGATTGCTAACGCCGGTGGTCAATTAATCTTAGGTTTCGTGGTGGCTCTCCTTGTCTGCATGTCAAGTGTCCTTGAGGGAGACACTGAACCTTAAACTGCTCCTAATGAGCAGGTCAGCTTCTTGCACAGCAGCTCAGCCACTGTCACTCTGTGTGTGTGTGTGCATGGGTAAGTCAGAGGCATTATAAAGCAGGTTAACAGTGCTACAGTATATACTGTAAGTACAGTGCATTTACTATGACCACAAATGACCATTGTAACAATAGAAGTCTCCTTTAACGCCGTATTCTTCATCATTTTTAAATTTCTTCCTCACCTGCTCTTCTTCCCACTCTCCCTTTTTGTCTGCTGTACTTCTTGAGCTCTGAAGGAAACAAAAGCAACTTTATCTGTCTGTCTTGTCTTTGTTCCCCCTCTCCCTGTTTCCCCTTTCCTCACAGTGTGATAATCTAAAGCCCCCTTAAGGAAAGCGCTGCTCATTTCCAACACACACACACACACACACACACACACACACACACACACACACACACACACACACACACCGAGTCCCTCTCTTGGTGTCTCATGTTTGTTTGTGAGCATCGGAAAGGCACAGTTGTAATTGAGGGGCGAAGCCACTTCAGATGCAGCGGGTGCCTCTTTCCCGGTGGGGGGAGCATAGATCTGCCTCTGGGGAGCACAATTAACTCCTTTTTATTGTTCACTAATGAATTACACACAGAGGAAGCGGCCATGCATGTGTGAATTAGAGAGAAAAATAGAGAGTTTGTTGGGAAGCAAAAACATGCAATGCCGTGTGTGTGTGTGTATGCGTCATTATGTTTGCTTAGTTGTGAGCTGACTTCTGAGTACCGTTCACTTGTGATGATACTTTGGTATAAATTAGCCTGTGTCAGCCTCTGTTTACTTCTGTACACAGAAAACACAAGCCTCTGATTTTTTTCTATTTTCCGCCGTTATTTAAAGGGCAGTTCAGTGTAGAATCACACATGGCAGAAAACTGCTTTCTACTAAAACTTTAAATATGTCGCGCTCCAATAATTGACATTAAAGCAGGTGTTTTTCCCACTTACAGGTGGTAGGAAATAGTTGCTTTGACATCACTGATTAGCATCTTAAGAAAAGCAAGTTGCTTGAAAGTTTCGCTGCGACAGAGAGCGCAGCAGCATGCGATTGAGTGTTGTGTTACCCTCAGCTGGCAAGACTGTGTTGGTGTGTGTGTGTGTGTGTGTGTGTGTGTGTGTGTGTGTGTGTGTGTGCATTGAGGATGCATGGACTAACACATGCCTTAAGGCCAATGTAAACAAATGCTAATGTAATTACCGAGGGGGCGTCGTAATAAACTGTAACTAAGATGATTGCGCAGCACACAATGATCAGGTTAGTTAAGCTGTGATGTGTTATTGCTTTAAATGACTGGTTGCACCAAGACTGATTTCTGTGTCGTTCTAATTGCTCAGCAGGCTAAGCCCTTTACCATTTAGCTGGTTTCGAATCCTGCTCAGGACTTCAGTTTTGTGGCATGTAATCCTTTTTTCTTTTTTTTTTTTTGCTGTAAAACTGCTCCAGTGAAGGCAAAGATGCCAAAAAAAGCAGGAAAAAAATAGACTGAATTGTGCCCCTATCACTTCTTCATGAGGGGGAATGGGAAGGGCGTGTGTGCGTGTGTGCCTGTACATCTGTGTGTGGGTGAAGGCCTCAAGTGTTCTTCATCTTCTGCGGCATAATAGTGATTAGTAATTTCAGCTGTCGAGCAGTGCCAGTCAGCGTGAGCGTGATCCACCGTGTCACCTGCTACAGGGGATGCACGTGCACACGCACACACACATCCACGGTGCATTAAGTGTGCGTCAGTCTGTCTGCAGTGCCTTGATGTGCGTTCCATCTAGAATACAGCACCCTGACATCGCTACATTAAAGGGGGTCATTATATTTCCCTGGCTGCCACCGAAAAGTGACGTTTTTACAAAGTGACAAGTTTACAGTTTGATAAATCAGATTTTTTGCTGCGGGTGGGGTAGGGAGCCAGGAGGAGGAATGGTGGGAGGAAGAGCCGGGTTGTCTGTGGAGAAGGAGGAGGAGGAGGAGGAGGAGGAGGAGGGAAGAAGTGCTGCCTGTCAGCGACGCCTCGGCCCTGTCGTCTAAATGATGCTCCCAGGCAGCGGATTCAGATCCCATCCCCATTAGCATTTAATTTCTCTCTAATCCTACACACAGTCTCCACCGCTGCATGGTAACGAGGGCCGCCCTGCCACGGCAGCGCCGAAAAACCTCAGAGAGCAATCTGCGAGCGCGCTCGCCTCTCTCAGCTCCGCGCCCTGTCCTAGCCATCATTCTTCCTTGACAATTAAGACCCTCAAATCTAATAGCAGTGATATTGGAATTACAGCGAGGCCCTTTTGAGGGTATGTCAGGAAAAAGGGTTGCCCCTCCCAGTACAGCTGTCAAAGCACAAGGCCCTCCTCCTGTTCATGCCCGCTAAGCGTTTCTGATGCACACACACACACACACACACACACACACACACACATACACATACACATACACTCACATGCACATGATGGGAAGGGGAATATGTTGAGTCTTTGGCTGTGATCTTTGTAAAATGTGCTCTCTGTGCCCTCTTATCCAACTCTCCAAAGACTTGTTACAGCAGCTTTTGTTTTCTCTCTTCCTCTCTCTCTCTCTCTCTTTGTCTCTAAATTTCTCTTCATCTCATCCTCATTGATTCTCCCTGGTGTGTCAGAGATGTTGTTGCTTTCTGTTTTTCACTAGCAGGGCTTTTACAGACGAGTAGACCAGTAGATTGGTGAAGTCGTCCCTTGGTGCTCCACGAGGACAGTTTCACTCTAATGGTTGCAGTTAAAGATTATCATGGGTAAAATATATTTCAGCCTAAGGGATGCAACAGTTTTAGAGCCAGGTTGCGTACAGTAGATACAGTTTGTGTCGGCGTGGAGGCTGTCTGTCATGAGCAGGGCTGTGTGATATCAGACAGCTGGGTGGTACAGTAAACTGGTAGATCATCCTTTAAGACGGCGCTTTGCCCTGGAGCGACACACTGAGCCCCGACCAGCTTTAGGCTTTATTCTACAGCTGCCCCTGACCTTTGTCAAAGAAGAATAAACTCACTAAAAAGATAATAAATATAATTTCACATCATTGACTAATTGTCTGTTTTTTTTCTATGTCTTCTGCAGACTCCAGCAGAGCAGGCTAAAGTCCGAATGCATATGGTCCTGCAGGCTGCGGGTAAGTTCATGTTTCTTCTTCTTCTTTTTCCTTCCCTCATAACTTCCCTCTTAACACTTGCCAGCCGCTCGTTCAGGGATGCTGGAGTTTGAGATTAGAGTGCAGATCTGCAGTGAAACTGGACGGCCCAACACCTGAACCTGCGTGACAAAGTGTTCAAGCCATCATTTTTGAGCTAATCTGTTCAAAAGTAACAGTGTACAGCCTGGTTAATCTAGTAACTACTTGTCAAGATATACTTACTGTACATTTTCTTTCATAAAAAATATATTAAAAACTTATTTTTTAGCCATATTTTGCAGCCCTATTGCACACATGCTGCAGCGAACTGGGAATGAGCCACAGTCTCATATACACACTTCTCCACTGTGGACCTGCATGGGTTTTGTACTTGTTTTCCCACACACAGACCCACAGCAATCCTCCAGAAACACACACACACACACACACACACACACACACACACACACACACACAGATGAATGCGTACACACACTCCTGCTCTCCACTTTGAGTGCTTCTGGGCCCATATTCACTGCAGCTTAATTTCAAACACTCCTCCCAGTACATAAGTCATAGATGTCACCATGCACGGCGTGTATATATTCCAGTGTGTATTCGAGGGGTAGAGTTGCGAGCCATATGTGACAGGCAGAGATTGACTGTGGAGAAAGATGTCTTCATGTTTACAGTCATGCACACGCACACACACGGCCCAGCACTTCAGAACAGGGCTCTAATTTCACCACAGGAAATATATGAAAGAACCAGGCACCTATACATCATCTTTAAAGCACCCAGCAGCCACACGCTTACCTCACTTAGGGCTTGTTCTGCCTCACTGTAGGCCACAGAACAACGCTGCAATCCCCTGCTGCGATTTCGCTGATTTGAACTTTGTGAGGCATATTTTACTTACTTCATCATACTTTGAATTGACCTGACATAGTTTACACGTGGGATTTTTTTTGGAGTCGCGGACAATTTGCTCAATTCTGTTTCTGTTGTATATATGAACGTGCCTAACGACTAATTTGCCCGCCAGAAATTTAAATGGGAATTTAAACTTAGATCAGTCAACTAGTTGAAAAGTAAGAAAACACTTGGAAAACGTGTGGCACTTTGCTCTGTGCATCAGGGTTTCAGTGTCGGTCCACGTGTCCTGAAAGATTTCAGTGTGCCGAACAAATGGGAGCCACTCTGGTCAAATATTAATTGTTTATAGAAACTATTTTCCCATGTTTTTGTGTGTAAGTAACTAATAGAGACACCAATTTTTTGACTCTGGTCCAGTATTTAGCGAGAGCTCTACAGCCATGAGACGGGCTGCGATGCAGTCTCTGCGGGCGTTTGCAGTGCATGTCCACTAAAAGTGTTCAGGGCTCAGGCTGTTATCGTAAGTGTCTGACAGCATTATGGAAAGGATCCCTGCTGAGATACCTTTTTGTTAAAGAGGAAGATCCTTTTTGTTTAACCGAAAACAGCTGTCATGTCACTCTCAGCAAAGACACCAGACTCCATTTACAGAAGTAGTAATTTTACCATCATAAAACACGCTTCATTCAAGCTCAACAGAAACAAAATAAAACTCATCAAAGTGTTTTTGGTTCATCTTTCCATTGGTCCATCAATATTTTCACATGTAACCCAGGAATTATTTTCCTCAGACATTATGACCAGAGAGACTTAAATAAGTCAGATTTTCCCGGTTAAAAACAAACAAACAAACAAAAACGGTAATGAATGGATGAATGAATGAAACCCTGCACTGCATTATGAACACATTATCCTCTAAATGTGTACATTTATCAAATAAGAAGTTTGTGTTGTCGACTAATCAGGCGCATTCCTAATTGTATATCAGACACCCCGCGCTCGCTGCCCTGCCACCTCCAGGCTGATGTTGTCCTAATGGTGGTGAAGCGTCGTTAAATTGAGCATGTGGCTTTGAGTGCAGTGGGCCAGACTGGTGCAGACACAGGCCCAGGGCCAGACGCAAGGCGAGAGGAGAGGGTTTAATGCACTGGACAAGTCTCTGGTTTTCGTCTCTTTCCTGGAGGCTTCCAACAGAACAGGTTTATGGCTCAGACAAAGATTGTCTTCACCAGAGAGCCCAGGCTGGACGGCATCAGGCCTCCGGGTGCCCGTGATCATGTCGCTCATAATGATCTGCAGTAAAATACAGAACTTGAACTGGACTTAATCATCGGTTTATATGCAGCCTTGTTTTCTGCCTCACTAATTTAAATCATGTTTTTGTCATTACAAATTTTAAGGATAGCCTTTTTCTTTTCTCAAGTCCCCTGACCCTGCAGCTGCCAAATCTTCTAAATTCATCTGTCTCATGTCTCTTCGTATTCGCTCCATTTTCTTCCCTCTTGTCCGTCTATCTGTCCTCTCGCTCTCCCTCTTACCGTCTTTGTTCCAGTGCTGTTAGCGGACAGAGGGAGACAGGGATGGAAAGAGGGAGGGATGGAGGGCGAGAAGGAAGCAGCAGATGTTGGGAGGTTGTGTGAATGTTAATGTCCTGACGTAGCCGTGGAGCTTAAGCCTCCTCCTCCTTCCCTCCGTTCCTCTCTGAGCGCCCGCCAGGCTTTCTCTCTTGGGGTCTCCTGACATCCTTAAAGCCCGTGGCTCTCCACTCCTCTTCTCTGCTCTCTTCCACCTCTTTCTCTCCCATCCCCTCCCTCCCCTCCCTCCCTCCTTTTGTCCGTCTATGGACTCTCTCTAGTCAGTAGAGAGCAGATCATCCCATGGCTAAAGCGGCTCAGGCCTTTGTGTTGGGGGGCTCTGTGGACCTGTAATGAGCCCCCTCGGCTGGCCCGCTGGCCTGCTTAGCACTCACTGGGGGCTTTGAGTGTGTGTGTGTGTGTGTGTGTGTGTGTGTGTGTGTGTGTGTGTGTGTGTGTGTGTGTGTATGTGTGTGAGGAGGGAGTGGGATGAGGAGGTGAGAGGAGGAGGGCAACACTGGCCCCCAATGAAAGCGCTGGATGGATATGTTTATGGGTCACTTCCTGCTTGGCCTACATATTGAACACACACATACACGTGCGCACACACACACACACACAACACACACACACACATTCACACTCACACACTACACCTCATATTTCCAAGACAAACCCGCTTGCTAATTTCATCAATAACAAGATAAAATTCACAATTTCATTGTTTGTAGCTTTAATTATTCATATGTACATGACTTTTATATTAATTACATAACATTAATAAAAGCTTATTATTGTCAAAATGTGCATAAAATATGTCCATAACATGCTTGCATTTTAAATACAAATATTTATCTTTCATTCTGAAGTATGTGACTTTCAAAGATGGTCGTCACGATCAGAAAATCACAGATTCTTTCATTATATGATGTCGCCCTTGCTCAGGGGGCCTTATCCCAGCCTGCATTTGCCAGATTGCAGGGAAACCTCCCGTTTGAGGTGCTTGAGGTTGAAGTTCAGCTGCATATTGTTGAACAATATCATGTAAAGCAGCAGTGCCACTACTGTGTGGCACCCTCAGTATGTTTTGGCTGATCAGCAGCTTTTCTCTCTCTCTTCTAAAGCAGAGAGTGAGCGCCTCTTCACAGACTCCTCTTTGTCACAAGAGTGTTTTTCTTGTTGTTCTGTACCTCTATAGTGTTTTTTTAGTGTCTGAATTCACCTCCACATCCCTTGACACTCATACAGGACACATCACAAATATACATGTGATAAAGCAGTCTTCCTGCTTTAAGAACCAAAGCCCTCACATTTTCATTCATTCCTCTATACTTCCATGCACACACACACGCACACACACACACACGCACTATGACACTCTAACATATCTATTATACTCCTTTCTTTTCAGCCACTTGGTGAGCTCTTGCCTCCTTTCAGAGCAGTGTCCATTTCCACTCAAATGAGCATGAGCGCTGTGTGGCAGCGGCCCTCTCCTTATCCGCACGTCAATAGAGAGTGTTTGCAGAACACCCACTAAGGACCTGAGGGCCAGGGGTCATCAAAACCTCCATCTTCTCCCTATTTGAACCTTTGACAGCAGCAAAACAAACAATGCTTAAGATCTCATCAGAGGCTTGAACTTGGCAGGGCTCTGAATTAACTTTCTCTATTGGTTTGTCTGAGTTTGACACCTGGCTGGAGTCGACGGGGAGACATGTTTTATTTCTCCCATTTCTTTTAATAATGTGACTATGCAGTATTTGGTTTAGAAGTAAAGCTTCACACTTTCTAGTGCTAAAGTACAGTCAAAATGAAGTCCTTGCAATGCTGCACAGACCTATAAATGACAATATATTGGACTGATTTAGTCTCTCTATTGAAAGGGGATGAATATGATGCATAAATCAGATTTTCTCTCCTAGAGTACTTTTTGGAGTGGTGCCATTTACAGCTAATGCTCAGTGATATAAAGGCAAAATAATTCTGTTTTGACTGAAATTATTTGTGCGTGTTGTTAAATGTGTGCTTGTTTATAAGAGCACCATAAAATGTTCTTGAATGTCCCACTTTTAGCAATAATTTGGCATTTTTCTTAATATTATAGCACACAAAATGCACATTATTTAGCTGTGACTCATTTCCTGCCACTGCTGACTCCCATTCAACTTTAAGGGAAATTGTAGTCAGAGTATTTAAGCACACTGTGATAGTACACCTTGCTATCTCCATATGAATTTGTGTTACAGATGAGGCATTAATGCAGTCTACAAATATTAAAGTAAAAAGGGGCATGAAGCTAATGTTGGAGTTAGAGAAATCCAATTATGAAAGTCAACATCAATATGAGTAAATGTCCCTTTGAATCCTTTTTTTATGGTAGTTGAGAGGAGAGGAAGATGAGAAAAATGAGGGTCCGGTTGATCAGGCGTGTCGCTGTTATGTGATGTGTACAGTATCATGGACCGCTGGCCCCCCAGGACACCCAATTTAACCAAAGTTGAAGGCTTGCAGACATGTGTTTGTGCATATTCTGTCTGTCTGTGATGGCGCATGTTATGAGCATGTCTGTAGGAGTGTGTCTGTCTTGTTTGTGTTTTTCTGTCTGTTTGTATCAGCGCTCTGATCGAGTGACAGACATAAAGAGGCAAAAGGGAGGGGGGGGGGGGCAGCCAAGCTTAGCAGCACCATGTGATCGGACTAATTCTTCCACAGTAAATACGGGGTATTAGGCTTCTCTGTCGCAGCAGGAGTCCTGAAGACACACACACACACACACACACACACACACACACACACACACACACACACACACACCCTTTCTCTGGAGCTCTTTCCTCCGTCTTCCTTGTGCTTCCAGTACCCGCTGTCCCTCCCACCGCCCCAGCCCACCCCCTTAGGCCCTGACAGATGTGTGCTGAACAGACCACATACATGGAGGGTGTCACCTTACCCCCTCTGGAACTAAAGGGCTAATGCGCCACATTTAGGAGGCTGCCGCCCTTTGTTCTGCTAGGATAAGAGGTGACGGGGATGGGGAGACTGACCTAGCCCCCCCCACCCCCCCACCCCCAATCTCTTTGCATATTTTATTTCTCTGTAAACTTGTTTTCCTCCTTTCCCATTCTTCCACTTTTCTCTTCTTCTGTACTCTCATTAATCTCTGTAGGATTTAGCGGTCGTCTCTGGAATGCAGAACTGGATTTGTTAGGCTGTGAATTACAGTTATCGCGCACGTTATCCATCTTCATCATATCGCCGCCACTCTGGTCATAGCACGGCTGTTTGTGTGACGTGACTGAGGTGACTGTCACGAGTGCCAGTCGGCCGTGATCTTTAACTAAGAGGGGATTTCTCTGTAAAAATACGAGGGAATTACCCGGCAGTAACTCCTAAGTACATGTTCTCTTCGCTAAATGTGCAATTGTTTCGACAGCAGCAGCAGCAGCGGCGGCGGCGTGCCACTTCACTGTGAGCAGTTTGAGCTCCAATGAGGGCTTTTTGCTGTCATGAGAACGGGGGATTTTTGAGCCAAAAGATGGTAAACAACTTGATGACAGCTTTTTCTGTTTTGTTTTTTTTTCAAGAATATTAGTATTTTTGTTGTTTTTAAACCGCTGCTGTTGAATTTGGATGTTCGATTTCACAGTGAAGATTCAGTCGGAGAGCAGAAAGAGAGGGAAAATAGGCTGAGAATGAAACGGCTAATCATGACTCACGTAGTTTAATGATTAAAACAGCCTGGTCCATAGAGGAGATTTGCTAATGCTTATCCTGCAGCACTTTTTAAACACCAGTTTTAAAAGCCTCAACTTCATGAATCAGCCTGGATGCTTCCAGGTTAGCTGCATTATAGAAATTTAGTTTGGTGCTCATTTTGGTTCCTGTTTTTTTTTTTTTCTTTTTGGTGGAATGTTTGTGTGAAATTTTCAAGCATAAAGCTGGAAATGTAACATGAAAGCTTCAAATAAACAAAACAGTTACACAACAGCAACAGAAATCCCCTTTGCATCTGTGCAGGAATGTGTCTCCTGTTGTCCTTTGGGAGGATAATGGCACAGGGGTGTCCTGTAATTTAGTCTCCCTAACCATTGATCAGCTGGATTTATGTGCCATTACCTCACTGTTCCAGTCAACAGTCGTAATTATGTCTCAGAGAGCGGGAGAGAGAGAGTGCGGGTCCTCTGGTAACACAGATCCCAAATACCTGAATAAGCTTTTATCAGACAGCCCCTGTTTCTCACGTAGTAGCAGATCGACTGGTGGCAGACCGGCTGACCTCCAGATGAGAGGGGTGGATGGATGGATGGAAGGGTTTGTCGAGCTCAGTTAGAGAGCCATACCTCATACTGAGAGCGCTGTGCCTCAAGCTGTTGCGCTGACCCTCTCGAAAGAAGTCTGTTTACGCTTTAAAGGTGCATGTGAGCTTGAAGAAAGGGCGTGTTTGAAATGGATCTCTGTGGTCCTCTGCATCTACAAGTGGATTGTGTTTATTTCAGTAAGAAAGAAGCCTTCCACTTCAAAGGTGTCTGTCAGTGGCGGTGCGGACTGAGTGACCTAAGGAGTGCATGGATCAGAGTTTTATGTACAATTGATTTTTGGTTTGTTTTATGGGTATAATAAACGCAGGTCCTGCTGCGCCCTGATTTTCTCTTTGCTAAAGTAAGCTCGTGATACCCGCCTCACCCTCCCACCTTTCAGTGCTGCCGTTGCAGAACGTTTTACTGGGACTATTTTACAAATTTGACACTGAAATTAGAGATGCGACAAAATGTCAATCGGTTGTAATTCAATAAATCAATTACTTACTAGTTTCACAAGATATTAATATAATTTTGTAAAAATAAAAATGACAAAAATACACTGGTTCCAGCTCCTCCGATGTGAATATTGGCTGGTTTTCTTAGTCTTCTACAATATTGGACCAAATATTTTTGGGTGTTAGACTGCTGTTTGGACAAATTGTGATGGACGTGCTGTATTTCATTGTTTTCTCTCATTGCATTACAGTTAATCAGTCAATCGAGAAACAAATCAGCAGATTAATTGATGTAAAAAAGTCTCCCAAATTAAAATAAGGGCATCAGTTAGAGCTGGAACATTTCATTGATAAATTAAAAAGCAGGCAACAGAAAGTAAATTGTCAGCTATTTTGAAAATCGGATCATCTTTTAGGTCATCTTGCAGCATTAATGTCAAACAGTCTCTGGTTCCAGCTTCTCACATGTGGGAATTTGGGAATTTTCTCAGTTTATTATATCATTATAAAGTGAATGTCTTTGGGCTTTTGGCTGTTGGTTAGACAAACAAAGACATTTGACGACGCCTCCATGGACAGTTTTTAGTGTTATCTTACGTTTCATAGAGGAAACTGAGAATTGATTAGTTGAGGAAAGAACCATTAGTTAAAGCCCCAAAAGCAATCGCTGTATTTGATGCGCGAGTGGGCGTTGTTTGTGTTTTTATTTTCTTGCTGCATTCCATGTTTTCGCACTTTGTTCTCGGTTATTCTTATTTCAGTAATAGCTGTCATTTCCCTGAGATTGAAGGTCCTCGGTGTAAAAAGTACTTGTCAAATTAGTGTACAACTTTCCTTTCCCTGCTTTGGTGAACAATATATACTGTACTAGAGAGAGCCACTTAGAGGAAACTCTCTGATTCTGTGTGTGTGTGAGAGAAAGAGAGGGAGGGAGGGAGATCGAGAACGCTTTGTTTTTCTTCTGTGGGAAGATTTCAAACAGCATCTGGTGAGCTCTTGAAAAAGACTGTTATGAGTATGTTTAAATCCAAACCGAATCATTTGTGCACCCTCCTTCCTCCTCCCTCCTTTTTCTCTCCTCCTTGTTGTCAGTGTTTGGAGACACATGGCCGTATCTTTCACTCCTCCCTCCTTGCCTCTCCCTCTCTCTGCTTTTCTGTCTCTCTCTCTCAACATGTAGACATTTCCATAACAGAAAAAGAATATTTTTAATTTGCTGCTCTCCATAATTTTGCAACATATGGTATAAACGATTTTGATGCAAATGTATGTGCTAATTATTTGCAGACGAGCCTTAAACAGCCCAGCCATTGAAGTGGAATGAAAGCAAATTTGCAATCACCTTAAATTTTGCTAACCATTTACTGTTAAGTAAACTTTGCTAAGTAATTTAATTACCTTGGACCTCTGGCAGGCGCTCGGGGCCTTTTTCGGGAGGGGGAGGAGAGGGAGGCTGAATGCAAAGAATGCAGAGTGAGAGAGATGAGAAGGAGACGGTAAAGAGAGTGTATACCGCCAGCATCAGTGTTACTGAGATCTCACCATCTCAAAACATTCGTGTTCCCGGCAACTTCACGAGGGAAAGGTGGGAAAGAGGGGGATCTTTTCACAAGTTGTCCTGTGACATCATCTGCTTTTTATGATGTCTTTGCATGTTTCCACGGGGACTTAATGAATGCAGCCGTCTGATTGGACCTGGGGTAGACATAAATGGATTGCAGCAAAGTGTAGACCCGCGCATTCCTGCCGTCGTGATTTGTAATAATTCCTACCCTCTGACACAGTATTCCTCATTTTACCGCCAGCTGCACAATAATGCCCAAACTTTATTTGCATTTCTCCTAATACTGTGGTCATGGTTGTTAATCATGATCTTTGGTCTCGGTTGATTTATGTGGAAAATTCAGAGGGACTTTGCAGCGTTTCTGAGGCTCCTTGGAAGTTTTCATGTTTTATTGTATTACAACATTGTCCTCCACAACAAGCGATACCTTCACGGAGGTGGCTATCAAACACACTCCTGTACTCCGAGGCACCATTGTGTTCAAGGGCGCACTCACAGTGTCAAACAGCTCTCAGTCTGTTACCATTACATCCTGCAGTTCGCTTCAGGTTCAATACAATGCATAGAAACAAGAATATATAGAAAACATGTAGGTATGGTGGTAGTACATACAATATTTAGATAAAAAATGATCTCAATACGAATAATATTTTGATAACATAAGTAGATAGATGGAGATCTGTGTGTGCTGATGGAACGGCAGCTTATCTCGGATGTTTCCTGCCTTTGAACCAGTACATGCTGGGACGAAGCCCCAGCCCCCTGTGACCCTGAATAAGAATAAGTATAGAAAATGGATGGATGGATGATCAGAGCTCCTGTCATAGGTGGACCAGGATGGGTTGCTGCAGCAACCTTGGCCTTCGTACACTAATCACACTGGGTTCTTCTGATGGCTCTTTAGGTGATTGAATTGATTGGTTGTATTACTTTAAAGGGCAACAGCAATTCCAAGGCTTGTTTGATGTCACTTAGTCCACAAATGAAATATCTCGTAGTCATAGGCGCTGACATTTTGGTTAAAACGATTCTGTTTTCGTTGTTTGTCTTTTTTTTCCATTTGATCTTTGTCTTTCACTCTTTTAATGAATCTCAAGTCCCCGCTTACACACACTTTACCTCGTGATGCTTTAATGTGCTGCTCAGCTGTCACATGATTGAGTCACAGGGAATGGCAGATGTAAATGCGGAGAAATGCGATGAATGATGTGGCCGCGACACCTGTGATTGCTTGCAGGGCTTCGTGTGAAAAATTGAGGAATACTTGATTTAATAGCACAGTGGGTGGAGAGGGACAGTCGCCTAGATGTTAGAGTGGAAAATTACCAGGTTGATGGTTCAATTCCCACTTCCTCATAACAGCAAGTTAAAGTGCCCTTCAGCAAGTTCATGTATGCATTACATGCAAAGTGCTGCTGCTGGTTTCACACGGTTTGAAACCTCGTTTTGTTGAGTAAAAACCTCCATGGGGCACCTTTAAAATGCTGGTTTTGTCTAAATAGTAGAAACAGATTGATTATACCTGGTTCTCTATAGACAATAAACTGAAAATAATATTAATTAATACTTTTAATATAATATTTTTCCACAGCCAGCAGCTGGTTAGCTTAGCTTAGCATAAAGACTTGAAACAGGGGGAAACAACTAGCGAGGCTCCATCCAAAGATAACAGAATCTGCTTGCCAGCGCCTTTAAAGTTAACTAATCAACAGTATATGTAACATTATATCTCTTTTTCTCATCTGTACAGAAACCAAAGTGTAAGAATGACAAGTTGTGTTTTACAGGGCGTTGTGCGCCAGACTATTTTTTGGCTTGGAACCAAAAGCGAATAAGCATATTTCTCACAATGTCCAACTGTTGCTTCAAGGCTCTCTGGACTTCCTACATGTGAAGCTGACTGAGCTCTTGGCCTGTCTGTTCGTTTTTTGAAAAGTTTGCAAATCATTAAACATGCCACCTCTGCTGTTGTTCACATAAAGGTCACATTATGCAGTTAAAAATGGTTAATTTTACAGATCTATTCAAGACCATGTTGGATGCTGTTGTAGCGAACAGACAGCTGCAAACACACTGGTTAGCTTCTTACATGATCACCAAAAAAATCAGACTTTGCTGTTAGTGTTTTCATCCATGTCAGCTTCTGTGTGTGTGTGTGTGTGTGTGTCATATATAACCAACTGTCATTTCAACGGAGTCAATAGTCCTCTCAAAGTTTGTATTTTTTCTTCATTTCTCTCCTTTTTTCTCTCGTCAGTATGGCCTCCTGTTGCAGTAAAGTTAAAACAGTTTCCTCTTTGCTTTCACACCAGCGAGCCTCCACAGACACACACACACACACACACACGCACACACACACAGGAAGGCGAGGGCTGGGATGGAATTGAAGTAATAAAAACCTCTTTGTTTTAGTTTGTATTGGACCATTCATCATCACTTTATTTAATACGAGGCTGTAATTGTGCCATCCCCAACCATCACTAATGGCTGTGTTCGCCTGTGTTTGCTTTGTTGATGGAAATGAATGAAATTAGGATAAACAACCGCAGAGTCGCGTGTAATCAAGCCCTGATTAATGTACCAGCGTTTCAGCACCGTTTCTCATTCCACAACACCTGATATCTTTCCCATAAACAAATTCTGTTTGTCTAAATGAAGAAATTAAATGACGCATTTGATGAGTTTATGATTGACCCGGTCCGGCTCGTGGCTCATTATTCTCTGTCTGTTGAGGCCAAGAGGTATGTGACTAATGCTCTGTCACTTCCCACACAAGGATTTATCACCACCACTGATTAATGGCAGCCAAACAGCATTTTAATAATTTTATGATTGTGGTTTCTGGCAGTCACAGAGAGAGATCGAGAGAGAGGGAGAGGAAGATAGAGGGTAGCGGGAGGGAGGAAGGTGGGGGGTGTTTACAGGGAGAGGGTCCAAAGAGAGAGAGAAAGCGACAGAAAGTGTTCATCCCAGATTAAATGTTTTATGCCATTGCAGGCTGTGCAGACGGGGGGCATGATTATGCGCCGTATGAACATCCCCATGAATCTTCCTCTCGCACTTGAAAAGTATTTCATACACATGTTTAATGAATTTCACCCGCCTCATTATTACATTTACTTTTTCCACTGGAAAGCAACAAATTGGCAACAAATCTGTGTGAAATACCTCAACAGTGAGCAATTGCTTCTCCCCAAGGGGTGAAATGTGGAGGTAGATCAGGGAGCGGGACTGATTTACAGGTTCGGAGAGGGAAGGGGTTAAACACGGCGGTGTGGCAGGTGGAGATTGTGATATAGCGAGTAGATTTTATGGCACAGGCTGATATCCCACAGCTGATTCTGATAAAATAACTTGAGATAATCTTGACCCCAGAGCACTTTAATCATACGAAGCGGCTGTGCTGCTCTTTGTTTACCTCCCAACAGTCACTTAAATTCACCTCTCCTGTTAAATGCTCTGGCAAGGCTTCAGGTTGCATTTGGGCATCGTAACCAGTGACCTCAAAATTCGGCTGAACTCGTCGATTTACTCCAGTCTACGAAGATAAAAGCTTAACAGAAATAAGGTTCAACACTGACCTTTTTATATCTGTACTGTAATTAGCATATTTTTCTGCTTTGTTTTCATTTTATCGGAGAAACTCATTACAATGCCAAAAGCCTCGGTTGGTGAATATGTATTGCCGTAACAGAGGACATGGCTTTGTATTTTCTATTTTAGATATGTTGCTTAATTCAGCTTTACAGTTTTTTTTCCAACATTTACCAACATGCTAACAGTATCAACGAATTGATTTAGCAGCCAAACTGCATCACTACCTACTAATACAAGAGAAAAACTATATATAAAAACTTTAAAGTTGCATTAACAGGAACGTGTAAATGAGGACTTTTGCACTCCAATTTTAGCTTATTCTTACTTAAAGTTTCATTTCTCAGACACTTTGTATTACCTCTCTTGACTTGACCTGATTTTGTATTGAATGAAATGTCTCATAAATTAAAAAAAAAACAATTTAGGATGGACGTGTAAAGGTCGTTTTAATTTCAAATAAATTAGTCTCCAAAATTACACATTTATTATGTAAAGTCAACCATCTGGCTAACGTTGGCAAACCAGCTGCGATGTTACTAAAAGACACACTAACCCACCAGATTCGAGGGCTGGAAACTCGGCTACAGCCACTTCTTTCCTGGTTTTGGCTCCCAATGCACAGTTGAATGTTAATAGAAGCCAAACAGCCCCAATGCCCTGGACTGGAGTAACATATTATATTTATCACTTATTACCTTTTTCAGATCTGGAAATAATTTGGTGTCAACATACTTTTAACACCTCCATTATTGAAGTGTTAGTTACATATTTTGACCCTCTTTTGTAAGATTGATGCGTTAGCATGTGCGCACGTGCCTCCATTTGTGTTTATTCTCACGGGGCCGAAGAGTTAAGGTCCACATACGTGCCAAGGCACATATTGTACTGACTCCAACGGGTTTGAACGGCATGTGTTTCACTCCTGCCACACCAGCAACATTTCAAAGTGAATGTTAGTTTGAATTAGATTAGTGTGGGTCATTTTTCCTCCTAACTCAGAGACACAGGAATAAACGCAGCACGGCTGATAAACATTTAGACACCTGTCGTCTCCAATCTGACGTTCCCGGCCTCAGGAACAGATGGAAGTCATGAGCGGTTACAAACTTCTAATGGAGGCCTAATTTCGTACAGATTGCGCTGTTACCCTGCCCCAACTAAGACACACACACACACACACACACACTCAGCTTATTATTTCTCTGTTCTCTCTCCTGTTACATGCTTCTGTCTCTGTCCCCCACTCTCAGTCTCCTGCCTCCTTTCTCAGCCTTTAAACTGACAGTACAGACGAATCCAGGTTGTAGGTGGGAGTAAACAGGCCGCCATTACTGTGATTTCTATAAAGGGATTTTGCTTTTTAATGGCTTTTAACAGGACATCTTGCAGCACGTGTTAGATGTTAAAAAAAATACAGTCACCAAATGCCATTAAGATAAATGTTAGAATCTAAAATCCTTAAACTTTTCAGCATAATTTCGACAAAAGCTTCCAAAGTCTGCGTAATAACCAATTTGTGAGTAACTTTCACACAGTCTCCAGTTTGACCACCAATGCAAAGGCAGAGTCGCTCGAGGCATTTCACATAAATCAGCTGGCGGATTCGTCTCTTAATGGCCGTGATTCCATGTGGTCACTTCTTCCCAACACATGCTGTAGTCTCAGCGCTCATGTCCCCTGTCT
This sequence comes from Chaetodon auriga, assembly GCF_051107435.1. Lineage (NCBI taxonomy): Eukaryota > Metazoa > Chordata > Actinopteri > Chaetodontiformes > Chaetodontidae > Chaetodon > Chaetodon auriga. The sequence continues at coordinate 11,758,809 of NC_135080.1, forward strand.
CCAATCGTCTTTCTTCCCTCACGCAGTCCCTTCATGTCTTTTTCGTTCAGTCTTGGCATTGCTTGCACTATCCACACTCAGACATAACGACTCAGACAGCCCTCCTCTGTGCGACGCGGGGCGCTGATGACGGAGTCGTCCACCCTCGCTCGTTCAAAAGGGCGTCACTGCCACGTTATTTACGGTAGGACACGTGCACGCGTGCACACACACGCATTTACATCCGTCTAAGTTTTTCATTTGTCCAAGATGCCGCGCCCAACACATTCTCCTTTCTTCCTTTCTCCTTCTGCAGCCCAAACCTAGTGGCTCCAACAGAGGGGTGAAGAGAAATAAACAGTTGATTAATCCTCCATTGGCCCAATCTCGCATATTTCTCTCTAATTAGTAAACCAGGCTATGAGGGGCCCGTGGGTACCGGTCTCCTCCCAGCCAGGGCCCCGTCTCCCAGACCAGAACTCCAGCCGTGTGTTTAAGGAGAAATAAATATCACAAAGTACATTGCTGCTCTTTCATCTCCTCGTGCTGAGAAGAGGGAATTGCTGTGGGAGAATTAATGTTCATTTAATTTCCCTTCTTTCTTCTGCTCATATATTTGCATTCTTCAGGTATTTCTTGTCTCTCCATGTTTCCCTCTCGCCCTCTCTCTCTCACTCTTTCATATACACACACTGAACAGGGCCTTTTTCATAGCTACTACATCTGCAGGACATATGTTCAGCAAATGTACATTTGTGCACGCCGTGAATTAGTGCGTGTTAGCTAAAAAGAAAGATGTCCGGGCCTGTATCTGCTGATGGTGAAAGTACGTTTTTCTGATGTCTTGAACATTATTCCTTGTTACCAAAGGCCAGTCTGTCTCCCTCTGTTTGATTCATGTCTTCGTGGAGCCAGTGGACAAAACCAAAGCCAATCCAGGCTGCAGACTCCAGCACAGAGATTGAAGCGAGCAGCTCTGTTCCTACTCAGAGTAAACCTGTCTTGATCGTTGGCTTTGTGGACACGTTTTAGCTATGCAGAGGCTACGCTAGAGGCCAGATCCAGGCTCCACAAGTGGTCTAGCAATAGTAGCGACAGTAGTCTGTTGAACTTTGAGCTGAGCCTTTTTTTTGTCCACCTCATTCATATCAGTGAAGGTAGGCTAAATAGGAGAAACCCCTCTCTATGTCATGCAATCAACAGCACCACAAACTACGTCCTCCGAACTGAACATTATGACCTTCATGCAGGATTTACTGCATGGCGGCACTGGATTTAGCTGTACCTAATAAAATGGCAACTCAGTGTATATAGTGTGCAATACTCTGCGGCATTGCATGACTCCAGATGCACTGATCTCAGATCACTTAGTAGCTTCCATGTTTTTCAGTACCTGAGCAAGTATCTGCCACACACCAGCAGAGGTTTTCTATTTGAAAGTGGCCGAGTGTGGGTTCACCTCCTGTCTCTGCCAGCATCAGGCTGCTCAGCCTCTGGTTTGGTCCCCTTTACTCCGTGTGAGTGCGTGCGTGTGTGTGTGTGTGTGTGTGTGTGTGTGTGTGTGTGTGTGTGTGTGTGTGTGTGTGAAAACATATGTATGTGATCTATGTACAATATCTGTATCTGAGATTATCTGAGCTGCAGTGCTGAATTACATGTGTCTTATTTCTAATCGTGACAAACCTTTTAATCCCCGTTCTTCCTGGGTTTTACAGAACCGCGTATGACCTCTGACCTTGAGTTGATAGAGTTTTTGTACTTACAAAAGCTTATGGGAGTCTTGATTACTCCTGCTGGGACCAGCTTGCTAACAGTGACGAACAGAGTCGGGGATAGAGGGATGGACACACAAGGGGATCCTCAGTTTTGACAAAATGTACGGTATGTTTGACAAGTGGTAGAGGTGAGGGGGAGAGTTTGAGTGTGTGTGTGTGTGTGATGGGGGTGTCTCCAGATCAGGACTAATCTAAGGGATCAGCCGCAGTGAATGGGCTAGTCGTTATTCTGAATTGGCCAGGATATGTCGTTATATGATAGAGAGCGAGGGTTTAAATCCCTCAGCCGGCATTGTTGGGCCTTCTACACAAGCTGGCTTTTCTCCTCACTCACGCACACACACACACACACAACAGTATGAGAGCAAGGATGAGCATTCATGATAAATGCATAATCCCCACACACACACACACACACACACACACGCCATTAAACCCAGTGGATTACAGTTTGGGGAATTACGGCGGGGATTTCGGTTGTCTCTCTTTCTGTCTTGCTCTTTCCTCTCCTCCTCTGCTTTCACGGCCCTCGCTTGTCAACAGCCCCACTTGGCCCGGGCTGCCAATCCAAAGCTTTGATGAGGCAGTGTCAGCTATTTGTTTGGCCAAGCACAAATGGATCTCTGAATAGAAAGAGTGTGTGAGAGAGGGAGAGAGGGAGAAAGAAAAGCTGAAGGAGAGGGAGAATGGCCGTCCTGGCATGTGATAATATTGAGAAATAATCTGCCACCTTCCTCCTCCTTCTTTCTGTTGTCTCTCTCACAGGTCTCTCATTCTCTGCCTCTCTCTCTCTCGCTCTCTCCATTCTTAACTGTGTCTCTCGCCCTTTATCTCTTAAACACAGGCTGTGCCAGTGTCGGCTTGCAGCTGATTACCGGTGTAATCACTCACATTTTAGATGATCTGATAGGAGAAAAGGCCTACAAATCATCTTAACACCCCCCTGAATCCCCTGAACTCCTTCTCCTGAAGACGGTGGCCAACAACAACTACTTTATTTTTGTCCTCAATATTTTCTTTCTTAAACAGTAGGCCAGAAAATTCCCTCAGAAAAGCCCAGTTAAAACAATGCCCGGGTAAGCCCATTCTGCCAATATCCGCCGCTTATTTCAGTGTAATGTAAGCCCTGGATTTGCCAGTGTAAGTAGATTGGGGCACAATGTAAGTACAAGTGGAGTTGATGTAGCTAACTTTGTACTATATGGCAGCTTGCTGTGTCTTAGTGAGGGCCTTTGTCAAGGTTGAGTTTTTCGGGCTTTCAGTAACCAACAACTGGCTGCAACTGCGAGGGTTGTGTACCTGTGGGTTGTTTTGTTCGCCGCTGGTTGTGTTTGTGCATCCAACAAATTGTGTTTTGATACTGAGAGCTGAGAGACTGTTCTTATAAGTGAAAAACTTGAAGTCAAACAGATGCTTTTGGAAATGAAACCAGCGACCCTAAAACGTTTTACCGTGAATAATTCCATCGTAACAATTAAGTTGTGATGGTAAGTACAGGATTTGCTAACGGTCTTTAATTTCTGGTTCACATTTTCCATTGAGTTTCATTTTGCTAGTTGGTGTCAGCTGAGGTGCAGCAGGCATTTACTTTGGTTAGTTGAATCATCATTTCCCGCTCTCAAAACATGATGCGGCTCTTAACGTCGTGCTCAGCATCTCTTGGTAGTTTGTGCAGCCTCCTGTGCGTCAGGCACAGTGGACTCTCAGCGGTGACGTCAAAACTAAGTAAACAAGATGTTGGATCAGATATCAGATGATGTATTTTGTAATACTGAGAGGAAGACTTTTACAAGTTAAGAGAAGGCCTAAATTTAATAAATGTGTTTCTGTTGCTGCTACAAGCTTAATATTGCTGTCTGCAAGCTGTGTTTTACAGGTATATTAGGCCTCCAGGTGACCAGACAGTTGCTGGTTCAGACTGGTTTGGATGCCACTGACTAACACTCATACCTCCCTCAGTGTCCCCCATTGAAACACCCTTGAGAAAGGCGTTTGGCCCCTGACTGGAGGACTCAAGTTGGCCAGTGGACAGTAATGACAGTAATAGTGTGAGCGCTCAAGACAAGACCTTCAGTAAAGATTCCTCCTCCATATTACATTATAACATCACTGTTTCCCTCCTGTGTTCAAAGTCATGTTGCTGCTGTAGTAGGTGGATTTAGGTGTGTGTACACGAATCAGATATCCTTTAATAATCTGAAATCAGAGCAATAATCAACAGAACAAACTCCAAATTTACTTAATTGTCTTAATTGAGTTAACATTGGAAAAATTGCATGTTCACTGCACTGAAAAGCACACAAATTTTCTTTTGTGTGTGTGTGTGCGCGTGTTGCAGCTTGGGAACTGTTAATTACACATGAAGGGGTTCCCTAGCAGCAGGCCGGGAGCCCTCAGGGGCCAGCGGCAGGGCTGGTGGGACGCGGGGAAACAGATTACGGCGGTCTCGGGGCACCAATAGATGGCCAGATGAACCAGCAGGGGCCCCTTTCTTTTATTCATTCTCCCAGTGGACCCCTCCACAGGTTCTGGACATGGGGCCTGCTCACATTAGGCCAGGGCTGCATTCTAAAACGCTTATTTTGGTGTCAAACATTTTGTTAAAATAATTGTTATAATGGAGCAGGTGAAACGCTTAAAGTTAAAATTTTGGAGTGTTTGATTGGTTCGGCATCAACTGATGAGGCTCAAGTTGGTCAAAGTCAGCAGACACGGTTTGTTTGTGTGTGCGTGCGTGTGTGTGTGTGTCTGTGTGTGTGTGTGTGTGTGTGAGTGAGTGAGTAAACAACCACGGCCTTGAAAGAAATAGTGTGTGTGCATCATGTAAGTCCTGTAAAATACTACTGTATCGTCTTAATGAGGTGTGTGTTTGTGCGTGTGCGCGTGTGTGCGTGTGTGTGTGTGTGTGTGTGTGTGTGTGTGTGTGTGTTTAGGGGTGATAATCCTGTCTCCCGTCTGCAGAGCCCCAGTGAAACCACGCTAAGCCACTTCATTCACTTTGATCCAGTTTTGGGGGGCCAGTTTAATTTCCCATAATGCCGCTGATCAATGATTTCCTTTCAGCACTGATGTAATTAGTGGTTTTAAGCCAGTTTTGCGCTCCTATCTGACAGCGTTTTGGGGGCGGGCGGTATATATTATTGAGGAATCGATATCAGCTCACGCAGAGGGTTACATGAGCATATGAACATAAACAGGGAAGTGCATGTTGTAGTTTTATAGGCTGAAAAACTCATTTTTCCTAACTTACACCAGCCGGTGCAGTTTAGATAACTGTGAAAATTAACAGTCACGACAATTAAATTCTTCTCCTAAAACCTCTTATGCATAATTCATCAAATTAATATATAGATCTGGTGTTATCCTATTAAGAAAGGGTTGTTTTATTAATTAACTTGATTAAGTGGTAAGCTTGAGCAGGCTGGCCTAATTGCAAATGGTCAAACGATTAGAACAAGCCATTGTTACTGTCCCCACTGATGTTCGAGTGCTATTAGCTCCTCAGTACAAACGAGTTAAACCTTTAATTTTATGACCACACTACAGAGCTCTCAGCCAGCGAGGAGAATAACAGCCAAGCCGCATTGCATGAAGCATCGCTGTGTCTAATTTTGGCTGTGGAGCTCGCTGCCGTAGCATTGATATTGGCGGGTGTCAGAGGTTGAGTTAATTAGCTTGGTTTGTGGACTGTGATGTAACAGGGGAAAACATGGCTCAAATATCCGGCTATAAATCTTAATGATAAGTCTAATTGTACTCGGCATTACACGGAGTCCATTTAAATAGTTGCATTTCCTCTCTGCTGCTGTTTGCCAAAAGAAACGACGTGAATGTTGTCAGGCACGCGTCCACGCGGCTAAGTGCTTCCTGATGCACGTTAAAGCCATTTGTGCGTGTTTTTTTCTTAAAAGTCTTGTCCAGCCTGAATTATAGAGCTGCCTATCACTTGAGACAACTCCCGGAGCCTCACACCTGTTATTTAGTGGGCAGGGTTGACCTCCTCTCCGCTCTGCAAGATGGAGACCACCACTGGCTGAATGCAGGCCTGCGTGTGTCCGCTGTATTCAGGCACACGCTGCCTGAGCTGGTGTCGGTTGACTTCATGACATAATTCCATTTAGGCATTTAACTAGACGCACAGTGACCGAGCATTACGTTGATTTAATTTGTGTAAATGTTAAACACGATCAAATAAGCTCCACATGGTTTGAAGGCTGTCCAGTGCGTGGCAAAGCAGGACTGCAGTCTTAGGTGTTTTTTATTAGCTGTACTTCACAGAGTTTGCGTCATTGTTGTAAGAACATCACCAGCTGTCTTCAGTTTTAATGGATGTCGATTTGAAGGCCATTTGTGTTTTTAAATTTAACACAATGTTCAGCTAAGATATTAGGCCTTAATGAGACATTCAGGCTTCAGCTAATGATCATTTTCATCCTTGACAGTTAAAAATGTCCATCACAGTTTCCTAAAACCCAAGGTCACGTCTTCATATTGCTTGTTTTGTTCAAGGAACAGTGCAAAACCCAAAGAGGTGAAGTTTAGTATAACAGAAGACAAAGAAAAGCAGCAAATCTGTGCAGTAGTACAAGATACATTTTCAGTCTGTCGACTAATTGGTTTCAGTGTAAATTAGAAGTTTGACTTGATTGATTTTGAATGAGAGGTCATTTCACACACCTCACAAGAGATGTGGTTATTTTAGACTGGAGGGTTTAATTCTCTGAATTCTACAATGTCTGACATTAGACATGTCTATTCCCTCTTGACACCTCCCTGACAGTGACCTTGTGGTCATTACTGACCAGTAGCCTTGTCTCTCATTTACCTGACTGTCTTTTGAACTAAGCTCTTTCTGCAGGGCTTACACGCTTGTGTGGAAGGCCAGAGCCTGAAATTATCACCAGAACCCTCTGCCAAAGCCTGACCAGGTAGTCATTACTGAAAAAGCCTTTGAGTTTTTCAGCCTTTTGAAGTGTGTCAGTACTTAGAGAGATAACAATGCTCGTGCCCTTTAACCTTGTCGGGCTCTTCAGCTGTGTGTGTGTGTGTGTGTGGGTGTGGGGTAGGGGGGGACTTCCCTGTTTCCATTTGGCTGACCGATCTTTAAAGTTGCTCACTGGTCTGGTTACAGCCAGGGGATGAGGCATGGCATTGAGTAGTTTCAAATGGAACCAAACTAAGCCTATATGCAAACAAAACCCAGGGAATTAGGGGAACTAAGCTGGCCTGTTCACAGTAACTCCTTGGCCAACGCTGAACCGCAGAAGAGGAGAGAGTGAAGGGGTAGAAGGGGAGGGAGTGAATGAGCGAGCCTCTCCGAATTCTCATGAAGGGCCTGTTCTTTTAATTGTGTTGAACAAAACAACAGGGGCTAAGTAATGGGGTTTTAAAGTGAAGCACATTTGGATAGATTGTGTAACGCCCTGTGTGGGTGTGAGGCGGGGAGCAGAGAGGAGAGAGAGGGAGAGAGACACAGAGGGCGAGTGGGCGGCATTGTGTGGCAAGAACAAAAGGCGAAAGTTGGCAAACGGAGGCACCCACTGAAAAGCCTGGAACCAAACTGGCCGGCTAATTACTGACATGCATTGTCAAGGAGGAGGAAACACAACAAAACCGGGATAAAGATTAATTTTATACCTCATCCTCCTCGCTGTCAGACACACAGAAACAAATCCTGTAAATTGAAAAAGAAAAAAAAAGAAAAAAAACGAGGCAAGCAGATAGAGGTAGAAGGGATCAGAGGGATAAATCTATGGGAGTGTAACCGTACAAAGCAGTGCGAGTAAGGCTCCCTTTATTCTGTCAATCCCTCCGCTCAAACACACGCTATAGACTTGTCTTTATGTTCCATAGCGGTCTCCTCTCAGACTCAGAGTTTGGGGAGAGGACTCGGGGAGATAAACAGGCCTGGAGTGCATGTGAAGTTGGTGCGGCGTTCATATTTTTAGGTCAGATGTGAAAGAAAGAAGAGTCTCACAGAGGGCCAAAGGTTGCAGAAGTGGCCAGAATAACATAAAGAGGCTGCAGTTAGGAAACACAGAGGGCGAGATCTTGAGTGGGTCGTAAGGCAGAGATATCTAGAATAACTTAAAAGAGATGAAAAGAGAAGAAAGGTGGGAATGAGTGCTCGGATTATTAATATCTGATATCTAATATTTCCTGACACGTTTGTTCTGCATCCAGCTCTTTCAGACTTTGGTCTGCCATTTTTCTCGTTCTTTGCTCCTTTTTTTTAAAAAAAACCAAAAAATATTTCTCTGTTCTATTTTGACAAGTGTTTCGAAAAATCGCTTGTCATCCCCAAACTATGCCAGGCTGGTCCCCCCCCCCCCTCCCCGCCCCCCTCCTTTTTTTTTTTATTATTACCATGGAGGTTTCACGAGCGTACATCGGCGATTTGGAGATGAAAGGCGTGGAATCATCCCGATTCCTGCCCTGCCACTGAGCCGCTCAAACTCCCTGACAAAGCTGTCAGACTCCATTTTGACTCCAACTGCCAGAGTAAACTTGCTCTGCCATTTACAATCAACAAGAGGCAGCGCGAAGTCCCGCTCCAGCCCGCGTCAGAACCCTCCAACTGCTCCCCTTTTCACAGGCATTAAAGTGTATTTTCTCCCCTTTCTTTCTCTCCTCACAGTATGTCTGTCTGCTTATATTTCTTGCTCTTTTCTCCTTCTCTCTTTCTGTCTCTGTTGTGTATCTTGCTGTATTTACTCTGGTGGAAACACTGCTGAGTGCAGTTAGAGATGTTTATAGCCGTCATAAGACATATGCATGGAAAAACACACAGGTAGTCGTACTGTACACACACACTTTTTGATCTTGGTGTTGTTTGTTTTATCATATTTTCATCGTCTTTGCTTATGTTTGACAAAGCACCCGCTGTTTATTTTTCTCCATGCTGTCTGCCTACAGACACAAAATACCTTGTGATAATAGTGAAGATGCTCCTTTGATATACCCACTGATGTCTGACGGGCTGCTGCTATATGGCAAGATTATTATTGAGTTATTGCGAGTCAACTCCAGTAATTTTCAAACAGGGAATTCCCAAGTCTCCCAGTTTTTTGGCATCATGTTTTGTGGTCGACGGGGAGTCGAGAAGTTTTTCTCCAACAGCTGAACCCAAAAAAAAGTGACTGAAACACATCTTTTCAACACAGTGTTACTTAAAAAACACATTAATTTTAATTCGGTTGGAATGCCCACGTCCAAAATGTGTATTTGTGAGTTTAAAATCAAGCGTACGCTGGAAATGTTTTAATATAGTTTGTCAGTAATATTATTTATAGGGGCATAAATGACAACTTAATTTATTGATAAACTAGATTTCAAACACGGGGGATTCCCTGCCTCTTGTGTTTACAGTGCACTTTCACCATCGGAAACAGAACGTCAAGATGTTTTATTTTACATTTGCTAATTTGGTAACACTGTGTCTAAAGGTTCACCAATAACTAGCTGCTTATTAGCATGCATATTAGCAACATGTTGGCTCTTTATTAGTTATTATAAAGCACTTATTAATGCCTTATTTTGCATGACCGTATTCTACAACTACTTGGCCATTAACTGAGAGTTTCCCCTCAATCACCTCCTAATTACTGCTTATTGATAGCAAGTACATGAGCCAATATGCTGCTAATATGCATGCTAATAAGCAGCTAGGTAATGTTAAATATGTGTACCATAATATAAAGTGTTACCTCCGTTTTATAGCTTTGTGAACAGTACAGCTGTGTCAGATCACATGATTTTTGCACCTGTAAATGTTCCTATTATATATATTTATATAAAAATATATACATTATATATAATTGTTCTGTGAGCATGTCACAGACACTCCACTGAGTATCTATGAGGACACGGGAGGGCGAGGGGCAGCGCACATAGACATGAGAGAGACAGAAAGAGGGTGAGGGGGGGATGCTTGGCTTCCCTCCAGCAGTGGTGCTCCTGGTGTGAGAGAGAGGAAGAGTCTCCGTTCTCTGGCTGGGCTTTCATGTACAGACACCCAGGAGAGAATGAAAGAAAGACATACACAGAGGTGAGAGGGTGCAATGAGATGTTTACGAGGAAACGTTTTAGCTTGGCTCCTGGTTTACCACCACGCTTTGAAATAGAGCTGCAACAATTATCACGTTTAATCCATTTGAGTCTTTTTTTTTTTTTTTTTTTTAGCAAAATATACCTGTTTCCACTCTCTCATATACGATTATTTGAAGCTTTTCTGTGTGGAATATGATTGTAAACTAAGTATCCTTGGGATTTAGACTGGTCAAAACAAAACAATTTTCACTATTTTCTGTGTATGAGCAAAATGATTCATCAATTTCTGCAGAAAGTAATTGGCAGATTAATTGATAATGAAAATAGTAGTGAGCTGCAGCCCTGCTTTGAAATTCTGGTTAGTGTTTTATTGTGTACAGACAAAGTGTTTTAGCTGTTTTAGCTCAGCACATCTCACCTTAATCACATCACTTGATTGCAGTAATGAATTCCTATATTGATCACCTCTGGAGTTGGCGACTTCAGCCTGAAGTGACTGCGGAGAGTTGTAAGTCTACCACCGATGCAACCGTATCACAGCTCCACCGCAAACGTCTGATTTGAGTGCGTTTGTATCCACGACGGCTCGTGTTCGTGCACCTGCGCCACGGTCACTTTTTCAGTACTTTGAAATATTCTGCCTTGCTCAAGCCCAGCCCCGTGCCATCGGCTCGGCAGGTCTCAGCGTGGCCCAGCTCGGCTTGGAATGAAACGGCGCGTCCATAATCTCTGTGCCGGCATGTTAATTTTCAAGTCAAAGGGGCAGCTCCCTTTTCATCGCGGCGGAGGCTGTGGAATATTCAGCGCGCTGCAGATGTTCATGAATAATGTCTGTGGCCAAACCCCTGGCTGAGGCTGGGGGGGGGGGAGGGATAGAGGGGTGAGGAGAAGGGAAGGGAAGGGGGTGGGGGGGGTGAGGTAGTGAGGCCAGATGAATTACACGCAGGGGGGATCTGACAGGCGGCGTGGAGCTTTGTGATCATTCCAAAGTTCTAATAATCTCTCTCACCTTCTCCATCTCCCCAGTAATGAAAGAGAATAGGTGATTGCACCCCGGGCTATGTTCCCCGCGTAATGACTCCTCCAAAGGCACAGAGCCGCCAAGGAAAAATGAACTTTGAATGAGCGGCGAATTGGCTCTGACAGAGTGATAGACCGTGACACAGATTCTGTGGCAAAACAGACGTAGTGCTAATTGATTATCAATATTTTAAGCAAAGTGATGAAAATAAGCATTAAGAGATGAGAAAGAGAGAAGGGAGTGCACAACACTACCTTCGAGGGGGTGGGGGGGGGCTGTCATTTGTCCAATCTCTCTCGCTCTCTCTCTTCCCCGTGCTTCTACCCCTCCTGCTGCCTCCCCCGTCTCCCCCGTCTCCCCCTCTCCCTGGTGCCACTCTCAGCCTGCCCTCTCCCTCTGTCATGCCTACTGTCTTTCTGTTTTCCTTCATCATTTTAGCGTTAATTGCCAAATATGTCCCTGAACTTGTATTAATTTTGTAACGCTTTGCTTTATTAATTTCATGGCTCTCACATGCGTTCGATCACTTATTCATTTTTTTCTTTAAGAAAAAAAAAAGAAATCAAACACGTTATTCAAATGCACTGTTGGCAATGTTGGCCAGCGCCTCTACAGAATCGGTGAAAAGATATCAAAGAACATGAATACACAATACTTTCGCAGAGGTATTACATGCACACACACACACACACGCACACACACACACACACACACACTGATACACTCGTCCCACCATCCGTGAAGTCCACACCAAAGAGCAGGCAGGGACCAGCCGAGACCACCAAGTTTGTGTGTCTATTCTGCAGCGTGTGTTTGTTCCTGTAATGTGGTCAGTTGTGCCGAGCCCCATTGACGCCGCCAGGGTCCCGGCTCTGCCGCCTTTCTTTTCTAAGTGGCCGCCCTTCTGAACCTCCTTGTGTCAGCACTGCGATTAGCGGCTCCAGTTTACCTTTCATGTGCGGGGGTCCTGATAGACTTAGTCCCATCTCCCCCCCCTACCACCACCACCACCTCCACCGCACACATGAGACACACACTCAGCGGTGTGCTGTCACAATGGCATCCAACAGGCTTTCAGCAGGGGAACCAGAGCCTATTCTCCACCATTCAACAGCACGCTCAAGTGCATTCACACCGGAATAAATGAACAGATACAAACACACACACACACACACACACACACGAATACACACACAATAGGCGGGAATATTTTTGCACTGAAATTTCAGCACATGTGCAGCTCATTCTAACCAGTGTCACACATTTTACTGTGGCCTAAAATTTTTCTCTGGAAAATGGCGCAATGTGCAAACTTGTTGCTTAATTGAGTAAATGAAATGAATACCTTGTTTTATTTTTCATAGGTAAATAGTTTATGAGCTTTTCTGTCGTGATCAATTCCTTCAAATTATTTTCAACTACAGAAAAGACTGATCATAGTCACAAAACGTAGTGATGTGCTTTACTGTATTATTTTGTTTGGGAATTGAAGATCAGATTATTGAGTATTTTCCAATTTGATCAAAATTGGACAACATTGCAAGCAAATTTTGCAAGGTTGGCTAAATTTGCCTGAACTCTCGCCGCCATCGATCCATGGCCACACTACAGCGTGTACAGTGATAGTAAAGTTGCGTCAGGGTGTTGCAGAAGCTTCATGTGGAGGATGTATTAGCACGCAACTACCCAAAAACCTACGTACCAGAGCTACGGTTGCAGCATATAGACACCCCAAGAGCTGTGACTGAGCAGATTGAGCTGCTTGTGTTTCCTAATGTAAAACTCCTCCATTTAGTGTTGAGTGAAATCCTACCAATGGGACTGCTTGAAGCACCTTGATGCAGAAACATAAATGTGGCTGTGAGATATGAAGCAACAGAGAGCGAAGCATCAGAGAGAGTGAGCGGAGCGACAGCTGGCAGAGAGATCTCAGATTTGGTGGCAGTGGACGTGGTGAAGCAAAGGCCATCTGAAGAGTGTGTGACCTTATGTTCGTCTGTTGTAACACTGCCTTTGGCTTCTTTTGGTCATAAAATGTAAGAAAAATAATATACAGTAGGGTTATATCTCAGCATTTCATTCATTTCTGGGAAGAAAACTGAATGAAATTGTTATTTTTGTTTAAGATAGAAGCTTAAAATCTCACAGGATAAGAACAATGAAGACCTGAACACAAGCAGGACATAATCTACAATCCAGTGTTTGGGTTAATTGTACAGTTTAGCAGTTTTTCTGTTATTATTGAGCATTGAATGTTATATGAAATATCCATAAAATACGTCACACAGTCAGGTCACATCATTTTAATCAATGATGGAAAATGGGGTCCCTTCAGGAAAAAGGCTGGGAACCACTGACTCCAGACATTTACCAACAATTGACTTCAGTTTGTGTCCCTCCTTCAAAAATCCACACAGCGCCAACAAGTGAGAGCAGACTCTCTGGCTACAAGACACAGCTTCTTACTGGTTTGGTGACATCAAGTTGCTGCCAGTCTAAGTGCCATGGTACCAGATTGTGGAACAGACACTAAGAAATACAGACCCCTCTCACACTGAGAGGCCATACAATGTTGAACCTCCAGAGTGAAACAGAGCCGTGTAGCTGTAGCATCTCAAGATATCATGAAAAGCTTTTTCTAACAGGTAACCTGACATGAATGGCCAAAATATGAGCTTAACCTATTTGCAGTGAAAGCTGAAAAGATAGAAAAGCAAGTGAAGAAGCAGGAGAGCGTTAAAAGAGAAAAAGGTCGGGGGAAAGATAACAGAGGAGAAGAGAGGGGCATAAAGGAGATTAGAGGAAAAAAAGAGGCATAAGAACGAGGCAGTGGCATGTGGAGACATGACAGGGTTGAAGTTGAGGGTGAGATGTCATTCAGAGGCCCCAAGATGCTTAATATTTTACCGTGTGATCCCTGCATTATGGATTTGGTCTGATTGGCCTCTCAAGACCAGTAAAGCACTTACCGGCTCATCTCAGTCAAGTTCTCATGACAGAACTTTTGTAGTCGTCTAAAAGGCATGCCCGTCCTCCTGCCAAATAAAAATAATAAAGAACTGTAATTCTACAGCTAACACACACACACACACACACACACACACACACACACTAATGTAATGCTTTAATATCTGCTGTAAGCCCAAAAAGGCGAGAGCATTTGCAATTAACATATGATATTTCCATAGTGAGGTTTCAAGGTTGAACTTTGTTTGACCTGGTGGCTACATTATAGAGGCTTTGTTGTTAGCTTCTCCCCTCAGGCTTGTGTGTGTGTGCGTGTGTGTTAGGGGAGAGAGAGAGAAGTGCTCTTATGCCTTATGTGAATATTTTGACATCCCTGTGTGTGTTTCTCAGGTGTGTTTATGTGTGCATGTGTGTGTGCAGCCCATGGCACAGCGCGATCCTCAGAGTAACCTCCCTCTCTGATCTCCCCTGACCGCTGGAGGCCTCTGCTCTTCCCCACCTTTTCTGCAACTCTCCTCTCTGGCCCAGGGTCTGGGGCCTCCATCTCTCCAGAGCGCACTGGTGCAGCAGCCGCGGAGTCAGGGGATACACTTCTGCCCTTGGGTCGAAAGGGCATTTGTTGCGCTGGGCCCGAGCCACCCACATGCAGCGGGCAGACCCCACTGCTCAGCTGCCCCACATGAAACCTGTTCTCAACCCCAGACCTCCTGTGCAAAGGTTTGCTCAAAGGGAATAAGATCCAGACCCCGGTGTGTTGTCTGGAGCCCAGCGTTGAGTGGCGCTCAGGGGTTTGGAAATCAAAATCAGGGCAAACACTTCAAAGGAAGCTGCCTGGTTGAATTGCTACACACAGCTGGCCACACAGGACAATCTGACAGTTATTGGGCTCTCCTGTCCTGGTCAAGTAGTTGACTAATTGGTCATAAGGGTTCTGGTCTATCAAGACATTTTTAGCCAGTTAGTTGTAGCCACTATGTGGATGAGCTTTTAGTTGTTAACCGGAATCACATTTCTGCCATCAGCCTGTAAGAAACACTACATCTACACAGGTTAGAGAGGCAGTTAGTGTAGTGGAGGAGTACAGGAGGTGACTGCTTCAAATTGCTTGATCAAAACCTAAAACTCTCCTCTCATGTACGACAATGAAAAGCTCAGGAGTCCTCTCATTTCAGAGGTTGGAACCAGCATTTAGTTTTTGTTTGTTTGTATTGAAAATGAGTCATAATATTAATCAACGAGGGAAATTCTTGCAGCTTGATTTTTGGTCGATCGGGTCTAAAATAGATCCTTCTCCATGACTATGTTTACCTTTGGGGGTGAGAATAGAAACAGGTTGAAGTTGTGGTGACAGTTTCTATTGAATAAAGTCGAACTTTGTCTTTCTGTGAGTTTAATTCAGCATCTGCAGATGAGCTCACCACACAGTCGAATGAATGAGCTGAGCAAATGAGCCCTGAGCATAGCAGATGTCAGTGTTTTACACACACTGAGGACTGCGAGGTCGGGGGGAGACGGGGGTGGGTGAATAACACATTATCTTGAACTGGTCCATCTTATCTGTCCTGTCCTTGGACACTGAGTGAGGCACTAACAGCTCTGGTTTAATATCAGTGAAAGCAAAATGTTTGCATGAGCAGAAACATGTTTACAACCATAGAAATGGGCTGTTTGCACAGTAGGGAGGAGGATGCTTACATCCAGTCAGCAATGCGGTGGTGTTTGAGCACTGAGGTATACTGAACGTATATAAAGTCTGAATTTCAAATTTATGAGTTGTAGTTTGCAGAGAAAATGAACTCTGGACAGAGTTTTCCTCCTGTTCTTCCTTCACGTGATGCCTCACCTTTTTGGGTTTGACAGATGCAATCTCAGCGTGATCACTGAGAAGGGAAACACAAACAAGGAGCCCAGGTGTCTAGACTTAAGAGGCCGTTTTAAAAATTCATAGAACAAATGTTGCACAGGGAAGGCTCTGGAGTTTTGGCTGTCGGTCCTGACATAGCCAGTGTAGACAGAGAGAGTCCAAATGCTTGAGATGATCTGAACTGGCCCTCTGACTTCATGTGTCGACATTACACAGTGTAGTGATTAGTTTCTATCTGCCACAACACAGTGTCAGCATGCAGTGCTGGCAGCTTGCATCTGGCTCCTGCATTTAGGCAATCGTTCCTCTCTGAAGCATCCATAACGCCACAGGAGTACAAGCCCTAATTGATGCACGCACACCCCACCACCACCACCCCACCACCACCAGCAGCATCAGAATATAGCTGTGAAACAAAACAAAAGCTTTTCAGACGATTGGCAATGAATAATTGATTTTGTAAGATATCTCTCTCTAATTGTTTAGTTTGTAAATATTTCATGGGTGTCGTTAAATCAGCCTGATGACGGATGCTGAGGGCAGCCTGCGATGAAAGATCATTCAAGTTCAGGTGTCCTGTCCTCTGCCTGAAGGAATTCACTGAATTCCACACATGGTGCAACAATCACATGGTTATAGCTGAGACACACGGATCCATAGACAGAGCCTCTAACACTTTCATGTGTTTTTTGTTGTAGAGAGTCTTTCTTCAGGCCCAACGCAAGTTTCACAATGTCATACATTAACTGCTACTATAATGCACACGTGCCCTTGAAAGGTTTTATGTATGCTGCTGCTAAATATTTAAATTACTTCATGTTTTATCTCTTCATGTCTGCCCATCCAATCAGGATGCAGGTACATTTGTGATATGTCCTGTGTCAAGTTATGCTTTACAGCTACAAGGTATAGATGACACACACACACACACACACACACACACACACAGAGACACATATATAAAAGCAAGTACTGGCTGGAGCCTCCTGCTTGTGTTGTCTGTGTGCTGTGCCACCTAGTGGTTGCTTCAGGTGTTGCACCTTCCCGTGATCCATCTAACCTTTCCACCTGCTGTAGATTCCTTCAGCGGTGTCTTCACACTGCTCCCTCAGTGCTTTCTCTGTCATGGTTGAACCTTTTTCACCTGAACGCTCTGTGATCCGTCTCATACAGTACATGCAGTGTGATCTTTGTTTGTGGAACACAGGACGACCAGTACGCCTCTGATTTAAGCCCATCCCTGTCTCTCTCTGTCAGTATCTTAAGTTCTGTTCACACACAGTAAAGTGGTTTAAGCTAATGGAGCTGCGTTGAACTGATTTATCACATCTGCCCTGTCTACCTCCCTGCTAACTGGTTTAATAGAAACTGCTGCAGTTGATCAGTTACCTGGTCATTTAATCGTGACATTTTAATACAGCTTTCAGCCATAAATCAATGTTTGCCTTAAACACTCAATGTAAAATTTAGGTTGGCAACCTTTGAAAAGAGCTGTGTGACGATATATTTAATTCTTCACGTCATCAGCTTCATTGATTTGTGTAAATATCAGCAACACGTTGAGACAGGAGCAGCTAAAGACTGGGAAAGTTGTGGAATGCTCCAAAAACACCTGTTTGGAACATTCCACAGGTAAACAGGTTCATTGGTAACAGGTGATGGTGTCATGGTTGGGTATGAAAGGGGCATCCGGGAAAGGCTCAGTCATTCATGAGCGAGGATGGAGAGAGGTGTCTTGACTTTTTTGGAATCAGGGTTGTAGTTAATTAAGTTATTGTATGTACCAGTTTTATTAGCAAATTAAATGATTTATCAGTTGGTTATCTTGAAATTAATGGTGAAACAGTCAGCATGGTGGTGGTGATGTTGGGCCTAATTTGCTTTATTCCCTTTCATTCCTTTACAGTGGCACTGTGGATTGACAGCAATACATCATTATGTGCAATCATCCAGTTGTCAGTCTGTCTGCCCAGCAATTTTCTGTCCGTCTTCACACCTGTCTGTCTGTCTGTCTGTCTGTCTGTCTGTCTGTCTGTCTGTCTTGCCTTCTTACCTGTCAGGCCCTTTACATGTGAGTTAGTGTGCCTACCTGTCTGTCCTCCAGCCCCATTGTGCTCTTATGCTTCTTTGTCTCGTCTTTCTTGCCCGTCAGGGCTGTTAATCCTCAGCGTTGCTACAGGTCTGTTTGTCTGTCTGCCTGTCTTCCAACCAGTCTGCCTCTTATTTATTTATTTAGTTATTGTCTTATCTGTCTCTCTGGTATTCAGTGTTGATCGGTGGCCCGGCTGCCGAGCTTCACTGTAAAGTGCTCGGCTGATTGGAAGGGACGTTTTTCCAATGGCGCTGTGCTGCCTCTAATATTCTGTTTGTCGTTGGGTGTGAGGCTGATTTATCACGCCTCCTCTCCTGCTGACATTCAGATTCACTTTGATTGGCGGCTGGACGGAATGACACCCACCACTACCTATGCCGCTAACATCACTGCGGCTCTCACACGCATGCACAAACAGACACACACACACACGCAGTCAAATGTGATGTTCTGCATACTCGACGTCAGGTATACAGTGGATATGAATATGCCTATTACGCCAACACATACCCACTTAGATTTAGACATGAAGACATGCACTTGTATATAAATGCTCACTCATAAACTCACACACAGACTAAGTGGATAACTGTTGTGCTGACCTCTGTCTTCAGCATTGCTAGTTTGTAAGTGTTGTATTGAGTTTATTGAACAACGTGGGCAGACTGCTGCTCCTCTGTTGTTCTCTCACCTCACGAACTCTATAATATGATAGCCTTTCTCACTTCTAATACTTACTGTACCCGGCCTAAGGCCCAAGCTACCGTGCTCCTGTGTTGAATAACATCTCTCTCCTTCTTTTTCTCACCCTGTCCCCCCCCCCCAATCCCGCCTTAATAACTCTATAACTCACCTCAGCCTCAGATTTAATTGCTTATCTGTGTGTAAACGTATTAACCCTCTGCTGTATCTGTTCTGCCGCCGTCCCGGGGGCCCGACAAGCCTCTCTGACTGCCGTGCCTTACATCCAATGAATAGTCCTTCTCTGAGTGGTAATAGGGAATCAGCATCGTAGCAGCAAGCATTGGCGGCGTGTAAGAGATAAATCAGATTGGGGGTCTTGCTTTGCCAGTTTATTGAATCTAAATTGCGTGCGCGCGTGGCCCCCGCCGGCCCTACACGGCCCATCCATCTCCCGGCTGATAATGGAGCGGGCCCGATTCCACCTGGTGGGAGCATTATTACATTTCCCCTCTAACGAGACCCAGCTAATCCTGCCAAGGGAGGAGGACAGGAGAGACGAGAGAGGAGGAGAGAAGAGAATTGGAGAGGGGGAAGAGAGGAGTGAAGGAGGGTGCTGGGGGAGGAGGAGGAGAAGAAGAGAGGAGAAAAAGAAGGGAGGAGAAAAGAGATAGAAGAGATTCTGTTCGGGAAAAAACAACATCCTGGCAGCCTGCCTCTTCCTCCCACTCTCCTCGTTCTCTCTTTCTCACTTTCTTCCTCTCTGTTGCCGTGCATAAAACATCTTCTAGCGCCATCAGAGCTACATGGCCCCTGGGCCCCTGAGCTGCAATTACACTCATAATCACAATGCGATTTCACTGACACTCTCCTCCCCTTCCTGCTGCCATCCCTCCTCTTTCCCTCCGCCCCTGCAGCCAAGACTGAACGAAGTCTAAATGAAGTGAAAGGCCTCTCCTCTCCCCAACACCCGGCCGTTTATTACCCGCTCTAATAAAAGTCCATCACAGAATTATCCTACAATGAACTGGAGCCACTAAGTTGCCAAGAAATATACTTCCAATAAGCGGCCTCTGCACACAGACACGTCTATATCTCTAGATGGGTGCAGCTGTGAGCTTAAATCTTTTTACATGCTTTTTACAACCATAATGTTAACAGGCTTTTCATGATAGTGCAACAAAGTGTGTTGCTGTAATGTATTTTTTTTGTAGTTTATCTTTTTTTAAAGCAGAGCTCCTTATTGATGTAATTAAATCGTATCCCTGGCTCAGCGCTCAGGCCTGCTTTCATTGTTTTGAGGGGGCAGGAGCCCCGTGAGGCAGTGCACTGATGAGAGATGGATAAACAGTTTGATTTGCTGCTATCGCCCCCAGGCACAGTGTACTGGAGAGATGAGCAAGAGAAGGAAGAGAAAGCATAAAAACGGGGAGGGGTGGGAGAGGGCAAAACAGAAGGAGAGAAGAGAGAGCGAGAGGATAAGAGAACCTGTTGGGGGAGGGATGAAGGGATAGAGGTGGAGGATAAACATGCAAACAAAAAGAGGCGACAAATCACTCCTGTTGTTTGTGTGCACATGTTTGTGTGCACGCAGGCAAGGCTTTTTCTCTTTTTCCTGCTTGTTTGTCTGTTTCCCTCACTGTCAGTTCTTCCTTTTTTCCCTACATGGCCCCCATCTATCTTCCTTTTTCTCCCCTCCTCGTTCTTTCTCCTCCGTCTCCCTCCCGCTCCATCACACCACCAGTACCAGTCTGTTTCCTACCTGCCTCTCGGTAGCCCCGAGCAAAGAGGGAGCTGTGGAGTTCACTCGCACATACGAAAAACACACACGAATGCACACAAATACACATCTGTGCATACAAGAAAACTCATGAATGTGCCTGTGAACACACACAGCATGGTGCAGCCCGTGGTTTGGTTTTACTAAGTTATGACTGTGTTAGCTAAGAGGAATAGATTGGTTAGGAATGCTCCATACACGCATGCACGCACACGCGCACACACACACACACACACACACACGCCCTAGCTGAGGAAGGTAGAGGAGGGTGCAGTCATCCATGTAGAGTCATTGTTAGTAAAGATGCGGAACCTCCAGACTTAACCAGCCATAACAGCAGTGTGACGGGTTCTTTGTCTACGCCAATTACTGAACAAAAACAGCAGCGCAGTCACAGAGAGACTAGCACAACCCATGGCCTCCTGCATCCAAACACACACACACACACGCACACACACAGATATATGTGTGTGTGTGTTGCATTTTGATGTAATGTATTTCCTTGCAGCAGCGCAAAGAATCCGACACAAAATGAGGAGCGTACGCGGAACACGCGTGCACGCGCAGACATCTCAAGTGGTGCAATAAACCACATTCGGACACCCACAGCTGTGCCCTAACACAAACATTCTGTAAGTGCTCACAAACACTTACACCCACTCTTATGTTGTGTAAACTTCCCCCAAACAGTGCAGAGCTCTCCTTCTCTCTCATCTGCTCGCTCTCCTCTTCTGTTTCTCTCTCCCTTCCTCCTTTTTTTTTTTTTTTTTTTTTCTCAAAGTTTAAACTCATTAAGTGTAATGATATTGGAGACTCAATTTTACATAGCTCACTCATCAACCAAGTGAGATAGCAATAAAGGCAAATGGCTCCGCTGAGGCCCTAACGCTGCAAAATAAATGATGCGCCGCAACGGAAATGTAATTAATTTAGAGGCAGTATTGATAGTCCTGCCATACATGGCATTATATTTTTTAATGTGGCTTAACATCTTGATTATTCAGGGGGAAAGGCGGAGGAAAAGGGGAGCCGAGACAACACGGCTCACGATGAGAGATGCTTAAAATGCCCTGACGAGTGTTTACTCCCGCTGCCTCACTTTCTCTTAAGCTTTTCATTATGCCGAGACGATAAACACCTCTCAGGAAGACACGCTGACTTTTTTACAGGGGTGCGAAGGGAAGGCAGAGAAGGGTGCTGCCTGGTAGGGAAATGAGAAAAAGGCATGATTCACAAATTGTTGATTTGTACGCTTATTGCTGATCCAATGATGCGTTTCCCGGTAATGTTCTGCGTGCTCTGTTGTGAGCATCAGTTTGTTTCAAAGCACATATTTTTAGTCCTCTGCATACAAATGTGCGTGTTTTAAAATGGGATCATCTGATCTAAATTAAGTGTGTTTATTTGTTTTCATTTCATGTTCAGTTCTAATGTATAATCATACATCACTATATAATGGAACACTGATAATGAATTCCTTAATCTTTAAGAATGTTTTGGAGAATAAAACCACTTTAAGGTTCCTGAAGTCCTGCTTCGCTCCTCACTCTGCCGTCTTTCTTTGCAGCTAAGACGGACGAGGTGCTGAAGGCTAAGGTGGCCAAGAGAGAGGAGGAGGCCCGGAAGAAAGAAGAAGAAGGTGAGCGTTCTGTGTGTCTGCCGTAGATGCAACATGTGGAGTGCACATGTGGCACCAATGTTAAACCAGTTTTAACAGTTTGCAACTGGAAGCCCAATCAAAGAAATACTGTCTTAAATCAGCCAGATAGAATGACGTGCAAGAATGCAAAATCTGTGCAGTGGTCTCATTAGCATTACCATCACTTAGCTCTGCTTCCTCATGTCAGGTTTTGCAGTATTTTTGCATTCCTTGCACTCCCTGCAAAATTAGCGATTTTCCACAGAAAACCTCATTCGATATATTTATATTTACATATTAATGTAAGCGCTCTTGTCTTGTAAAGCAGAATTCTTCCTTCACGGTTCATCTATGCTTTGCAAATCATGAACTTAGAGATGCTGATTACACTTCTTAGTTTTTATTAAGACAGCTGTGATGTACATAAAGATGCATAGTAGATGTGCAGCGGAGAAATGTGCTTAGCATTGCACGCAGTAAATTCATCCTGCCAACCTGAAACCCCCCCCGCTACCAACATACGACACACACACACACACACACAGATGATCTCAACACACATTCAAATAAAGTCAAGAGTAATTTGCAGTGGCTATGCTAGCAGTGATAAAAGTCCTTAGATAGAATAATGACCCTGGTCCCTGTTCTGAACAGAGCACGATATAATTGAGAATATCAAATGTGCCGTTATCAACTTCACTGTGTGTGTGTGTGTGTGTGTCTGTGTGTGTGCGTGTGCATGCTCGGGCGTGTGTAGTAGCGTAATTTGTTCTTGTGTGGGTGTTTTTATATCGCTGGATCCTCTCTCCACTCTTTCTGTGTCATTTTTAGTGTTTGCATCGAGCAGGCATGGCAGCGTGACCTTTAAAGTTAGCTGACCTTTTAGCCAAATGAAAGTCCAGCCATCAGAAACTAATTAGCCCTGCACTCATGCTTTGGTCCCCCAGTCCTCTCCTTCTCTCTCTTGCACTGTTTTGTTTTTCCTTCTCGTCCTCTTCACCATTCTCACATTCATTTCTCCATCTTAGCGCTCTGTCTCTTCCCCCCTCCCCTCTCTGTTTTCTCCTCCTACTTTCTGTCTCACATACTCTTTTTCTTCCCACCTCCATTTGTCCTCATCAACCGTTTCCACCTCTCTCCTGCCCTCTTCTCTGTCTCTTTCGTACTCTTTCGCTTCTCCGGCTTCTCTCTTCTCTGGGTGGAAGCGTTGCCAAAGTGGTGACTAAGTGCCTCGCTTGGGGCAACAGAGCAAGGCTCGCAGTCAAACAGCTTTGTTAAGCTAAGTTCACACTGCACTGTTGCCTCTTTTTGGATTCAGTTGACTCTTTTCCCCTTTGCTCAAAGCTCTCTCATCCTTCACTCCAACTGTTCGTTCTGTGTGAAATAAGGTGTTGTGCTTGATCGTGTTGTGGAGCGGTGCAGCACTGCGCGCTGGGCATGCTCTGCCTTCGAGGACAATCATTTCATTCCTTCCCCTGCACGGGGACACATGAAGCGAGATCAGAGAGGCTCGACAAAGTGGCCCCGATGACTTGCCCTTGCCTTGGTAGCGAGAGAAGCCAGTGGCGGCGTCACAAATACACATGAACACTCATCTTCACACAAGCAGCCAGCCAGCTCTATCCTCTTCTGCCCTTCCTCGCAGCACAACTAAAATGGAGGAGGTGGGCCACTGCTGCTGCTAAACAGCAGATCACCAGGGGTCTCCTTATTCCCCGCAGGGCCTCTTAGAGGTCCACACAACTAGAAAGTTTACACTTGAACCGCTAAGTCAACTGAAATGAGAAAACCTTTAAAGAGAACGGAGGGGAGAAGTGAAGAACACTACCACCTACACTCCTCGTTCATAAATAGATTCACATCCTAGACTGGCAATGTGTTTGAGTTAGTTTAGCCCTAATCGAAACCACCGAGATCTGATTCATGTGAATGCTATGATATGCAAGCTATTATTGTAGCGAACTGTGGCTGCATGTATACTGCGGAGCCCTGCGAGAAAAGAGGGGTTTTTATCAGCAACTGAGAGAGAGAAAGGAGAGGATCAATAACTGACCCTGTGGTCATCAGTTAACAAAGTAGTGTTCACTTAAAAGGAGTGTTTGGCTCTCTGGTTAAGGGCAGCCAGATGATGCTAGTGGTTGAAAAGGGAAACATGTGATATGAAAGGGTGTGAGAATAAGAGGGGAGGATGATTCCTTTGTTAGTTGCTTGCCTTGTTTAGGCTATTAAAGCTGAGATGTTGTTTGTGTGCCCAGGAGGCTTTTAGCTAACATACTGTGTCCAGCTATAATAAGATGGACCGACTGCCAGTGTAACACACTGTTTGTGTAGACCGTGCTGTTAGCTGGCACTTAACTGAACAACCAGTCACTGTGTGGTAGTACTGCCATCTATGCAGGGCTGCACAATAAACCAAATATATCAAATTCTGTATCTCTCACAGGCCTACACTTACTCATCCGATCCCTTCCTCCTGGACACGATTGCGCTTACCCGCTGTGTGTTTATTACTGTCAGATACAAGAGAAGTTAAATTCACTTTTCAGATAAAGTTACTCATGATGCACTTTTCAATAAATGAAAATAACAGCAGCAACCATTGATATCTAAACATTTAACCCTCCAATCAGCACAGTGTGTTTCACCAGTCATGCCATAAACAGGACTCTAACTTATTTCCATTATTGATCAATCTTACAATTAGCTTCTCCATTAGGCGTCTATAAAGTGTCTAAAAATAGTGAACCATGCCGGCTTTTCTTTATACACTTAATGTCCAGCAGAATTAAAGAGGAAGGCAGCACGTCAACCGGTTGGCAGAAAAATTGGTGTCAAATGCTTGATAACCCCAATTCATTCCCACAAACTCGCATGCTGCTTCAAAAGGCCCGAACACACACACTGAACACCGCCGTCCAGTGAGATTTGGGTGCTGTGAAACATCTTTTCATCTGTGCAGCCACTCTCCGACATACAGAATTATGTAGATATGGATTGGACACTAGCCTGTTTAGCCCGCGGATGGTATTTTAGCCCTTATGCTGCTCTGTCCCCATTACCTCAAAACCACCACCAGATTGGGAGATCATATATTTTAATGAGACGTATAATAGCTCTTTAACCCATATCATTAGGGGAGTATATACCTACAGTTTGCTCTTTGGGCAGTTAAACGAAAGGACTGTTTCCCTAATTACGCGGTGTGTAGGACAGGTCACGGGTTGGGTGTGTACCTGTCTGTGTGTGTCTGTGTTCAGGAATTATATGACCATTAAATATTCAGCCGCAGGCCCCTGTCCGCTCGCCCCCCCCGATTCACTTCCTCGACCTAGCATCCATTAATGCCTCATCACCGTTTAACTAGCCCTGTTGTCAATCACCGCAGGGCCTCGGCAGAAATATCCGGATTTGGTTCTTTGCTTTAGTCGTTCAACATAAAGTAATAAGAGTGAATACACATCTGTAACAGCTGGAGGAGGCCTCCGTCTAAGACGATCAATACAAGTGAAATATCATTAAGGGTGCCTGCACCGTCATTTGTTTGAAATAATATTTCTCTTGTTAGAGGTGATTACATGCCCTACTAAACAATTTGTCAGTCAGCTAAAATTTCCGCTCTGTGTGCAACGCCGGTGTGGGTGTGTGCTTGTGTGCGTGTGTCCGTAATAAATGATGTGATCCCTTTTCTAATTGAAAATAATAACTAATCCACGGATAACAAGCTCTTGTATAATCCAAAGCCATATCCCTTCAGTTCTGGCCTATCTCGGCTGTAATAAAAGACAGGAAATGAGAGGCAAGTGAGAGTGGTGGCTTGGACATTGACGCTTAATGTAATCTGCCTTGAAATCAAATTATTTGACCTGGAAAGCCTAACAATACAAAACTCCTGCCGGGCTGCTGTTAAATATTTAGCACGTGCCTGTCATGAATACAAATGGTGCGCAAATTAGAATCTACAGGCGCGTGACCCCCATATCACACCCCGGGAGCACTGGGGGGCTGGCTCTGCTTTAAATGTTTTAATTACCGAGGCCATGGTGCGGCGTGCCACGCTACCTTGCCGAGCAGCGTCGGCGCTGCGCGGGCTGCCACTTGAAGGACAAGCGGTGAAATTCATCTGCTGGTAAACACGAGTGATCTTGTGTCCATGATCTCATCACATTAACTAAAACATGAGGATTCAATAAGTAGAGTGTCTGAATCATACCAAGCTATAATTATAGTTCCCAGCATCCTCTCTCAGGGTAGAGCGTCATACTTTTTTTTTTTTAAGCTGTGTTCTCCCCACCGGCCATATGATCTACCGCCGGGCTCTGGGGAGGCTCTGTATTGCTGTTGTGCACTCTGCGCTGAAGGAAGATCTGTCTCAGTGATTTTGATGTAAGAAAATCTGGTTTGTATCGATTCGGTATTGATTAGTGGAGTTAGCCTCATCTCCTGTCGTTACTTCAGATAAATGGCCTTATTTGTTGTGTTATTATGTTCAACACAATCATGCCAGGAACAGTCAGAGGAATATTGAGCCGACACTTCATTGGCTTTATGGCTTCTATTTGTTCCAGGAATTAAAAGATTGTTTCTGCCCGTATAGCAGTGCAGCGCAAGTGTAAAAGAGAGCACAGTGACAATCAATTACACCTCCGCTTTAAAGGCCTGTTTCAGACAGAATCTCACAGAAGAGCGTTCCACACTTATTTCCCATTTTTGTCCTGCCTAAATAATGATTGATTTAGAGATGAATAGTGCCACACATTCAGTCTAGCCATCTCTCTTTTTTATTTTCTCCTCTCTCCTCCCTGTTCATTCAGGTTTGTGGTTCCCCCCACGTTGAAATGATTAGTTATGCAAGGCTTGTAAGCACTGAATCAGAGTTATGGTCCCTGGGGAAATAAATTTGGCAGAAAATCAGTGTGAGAAGATTTAATTATCACGAGGAGACCTTTTTTCCTTGCCTTGGCCCACTGAAGCCCAAACTCCTCTCTCTCTCTCTCTCTCTCTCTCTCTCTCTCTCTCTCTCTCTCTCGCTCTCGCTCTCCTTCTCTCTCTCTCTCTCTCTCTCCCTCTCTCTCCCTCTCTCTCTCTCTCTCTCTCTCTCTCTCTCTCTCTCTCTCTCTCTCTCTCCCTCCCTCCCTCTCTCTCTCTCTCTCTCTCTCTCTCTCTCTCTCTCTCTCTCTCTCTCTCTCTCTACACAGCTCCACATGCTGCAGCCAAAAAAACCCTGGCGTGCAGCATGGACGCCAGCCCTCTCCTTGCCTTCCTTCTCCTCTCAATTTGTTTCATTGCACGGTGATAAGCCAAGCAATTACTGCTTTATTGATTTTTCATCACGGCAAATTTAAAGTTGATTTTTTTTTTGCCCCCCCCCCCCCTTCCTCTTGCTTCCCCTCTCCGCCCTTGGAGATGGCCCGGCAATGTGATTAGGTGACCTCCTGTCCTGAACGAGTGGAGGCGCATGCCGAATTCTGCTAACCCTGCGTGACCCTTTGTTGTCCCGGGGTAATGGGATGCTGATGCTGCCCGGCTACTGCGTGGCTGTCACTTCTGCAGCGATGGGGCCTATAGCATAACCGTTTCTATACGCATATCTATGGAATCACATGTTTGACTCGATAGCAGCCAGGCTATCTCTGCCATAGGCTAGATTACACACAAATTGACCATACAGGCCTCCAGCCTGTGTTCACTCAGGTCAAGCGGACATGATTGACAGCACCCTTTTACCCTCTGTGATTGGTAATCGTTTCTTGGGTCACCCTTATCAATTAACCTGCAACCAGGAGGCAGATGTACGTTCAGCAAGCTCGCTGGAGATGTGTTTTCTGGGTTTCCACATCCACTCTGTTTAGGTTTCGGGTAGCGTCACGCAAATTTGTTGAATATTAGGTATTGATTGTGAAAATATGTGTTGATTCAAATTGGAAAAC
The DNA here is from genome assembly GCF_051107435.1 of Chaetodon auriga. Lineage (NCBI taxonomy): Eukaryota > Metazoa > Chordata > Actinopteri > Chaetodontiformes > Chaetodontidae > Chaetodon > Chaetodon auriga. Next base: position 11,786,583 of record NC_135080.1, read on the forward strand.
CATATTTTCACTATTCTGCAAGTTATTTTTTTTTTACAATAAATAGCTGTAATCTATGTTGTATTTAACAGTTCTGAAAACTGAATGTAGCTAAATGATCAGAGTGACAAGGTAACGCAGCCTAACTATTAGGAGTTTAAAGGTAGAGCAGTGGTTTGCCGCTTTGACAGAAAACGTTCCCAGTGACTCACTCACGAACACACACACACACACACACACGCACACACGCATGCACACGTCAGTCTGGACATGATCATGCACAGCAGTAGTGTTCTTGGTGCAGTCTCACAGGGTGGTCAGACTGCTGTGATTAGACACACCCGCAGACCGTTGCAGGTCAAAGTGCTGGCATCCTGGGTGGCTGTGGCCATGTGGTGGCCCCTGCAAGGTTTGTCATTAGACATCAGAGGTCACTAAAGAGTGTGTGCGCAAGGGGGGAGTAATATGTGCTCGTGTGGCTCTTTTTTTGAAATATGGTGTGTGTGACGATTGTGTTTGAATGCTTGAAGTGAGGTGGCATGAGAGTCCCCCGTGTGTGTGTTTTGGGAGAGATGTGTGTGCACTGTGGGGCTTTGGTAGCACAGCGCTGTGTAGTCAAGGTATTGCGCTACAACTGCATACAACTACCAACACTTTGCTGACATTTACAAGAGCGTATTGTCAGCAAACAGGGAGCAACGACTAAAAAGTAACAAAAAAGTCAATAATACATTCTGACATAAGCATAGCAACAATTTTAAACCCACATATGACACACTGTGCTATTCTCTATAACAGTGTTTCTGCATACATTACTGACAAACCTGTTGTGCATCCATCACAAACTCAAACCTGCAGTGTTCAAAATAGATGCTGTTCCTCAGCTGAATTTGTATTAATCAACTGCTGTGTCATACTTGAGTACATCAGATTATTGCCACTTGGGCGGGTTGGATGAGTCGGGCGGATTCACCCTCTCCCTCACACTCCAGCACAGGTGATCAAACACATCAGCCCTGACTGGACATGGTGACACAACTATTCATGCATTTCTGTCCTGTAATCAGGGCCATGAAGGAAAATAATTTACAGTAAGGAGTTTTGGATTTACATGCAAATGATGATGTCACTCTCCTTTTGTTATTTTACACGAGTCCCTCCAATAAGGCAGAATGCAACAGAAGAAACGGAGGGCAATATATTACACAGTGCCAAGGTTATTAGTCTACAACTGAGGTCAGAAGAGGAGGAGGTGGGGGGCATTTGCCTAATTAATTACTACTCAGACACACACACACACACGCACACACACGCACACAGCCATGACCTTTACTAATATAGTTTGTAGCAGACCACACAAACAGGAGACTCTCAGCCTTTCAGTCCCTTTTCCTCTCTCACCAACACACACACACACACACACACACACACACACACACACACACACACACACACACACACACACACACACACACACTGTCAGGAGCCAGCAGAGTGAAAGGGAGAATCAATTACAGCCCAACTAAGGGCAAAGAGTTGGTTGCTTGATGGCTTCATGTCAAGAAGGCTGTAGGTCACGAGGCGTGTGCGTGCACGCCTGTTTGTGTGTTGACGTGTGTGTATTAGTGTATGTGAAAATCGAGCCCGTTTCCTGGATTCAGATTACATCATTTTCATTTTAAAGACCTTGCTCCAATTAAGTAATTAGCTGCGTGGTGTTTCTCTAATTATAGAGTTGTTCATAAAAGAGCTGCTGACCAGCCTGGGATTGAAAAAATGGCGACGGCTGCACTTTTCTTTCCTGCGCACACACATGCACAGCCTAGTTTAACGTCGCGTTAATGCAGTCAAATGCGTGTTATTTCTGTTAAAGGGCAGGGCAGGACTCTGTATTCTAATCACACTCAAACAGCGCTGTGCTTGATAAAGAGCTCCTTGAGTCTCACTGACAGATTATTGTATTACTGAACAGTTTGGAGAGGCAGAGTTTAAGGTATGTGTTCCTTCATCTGTGTTCTACTGTATTTTTACAACACTTCTCCATCATCTTTCAAAGCCTCTCATGCTGTACAGTAAATCCAAGCTGCCCTTCAGTGCTCTGTGTGTGGAAAGTGCGTATCACACCAGCTGTAGCCAATAAGTGTCTCCTTAAAGTGACAATCTGGACGATCTCTGTTTTGTTTTTATTTGGTGGGGATAAACGGTAATTGCAGGAGATCAGAGCAGCTCGTGTGACGTCGGTCAGTTTGCCTGCTTTTGAAGCGTCATCATCTGTAGTCGTGATCTTATCTTTGTTTGGCCATAGCAACTATTTACTCGCAGCGCTAGTAGAGAGTGGAAAAAAACGGCGTTTCACACACAAGTGAGTTGAAGAGCGAGTCTTTTCCTGTCCTCCCTGGCAGACCAACCACTGCTGGGCGATATAAAACTTATCACTAGCTGTGCATCGCTTGTGATCGCTCCCTGGAATGTCGCCACAGACCCCTAATTCATAATACTGCAAATGCAAGGGCTTTCAGTGACTTCACATTTCTTTAAAAGAAAATCTTTAAGATGTCTGAAATAACAAGATTAACCAAAGCAGGACTTCTTACTCGCAGAGTATTTGATAGGATATAAGGAAACAAAATTTAATACAAAATGTTTGGAATGCCACCAGTCCCCCTTTCAAGCCGGTCGACAGAGAAAGTGGCTGTGATCTTGAAGATCTCACCACTCAGCCTGTGAAAGCTTCACTATTTAATGAGATTCTGTGATGCTGCCCAGGCGCAGGACATCGGCTAACACTCATACTGCTCTCTTTCTCTCCTTCGCACACACACACACAGACACACACACACACACACACACAGACACAGACACAGGGGGAGAAACTCAGCCACCTGGTTTTGGTTATAACCTCTATGTTTGCAGTTAGCACTGTGCAGTCGGGTCAGCAGGAGCAGTCAGGTCTTAGCTAGGATTTCAGATAAATAGCTGACTTATATGCAGTAAATATACAGTAGATGCTTTTAAACTTTGTTTGCACTAGTTTCCCGAAAAGGTGGACCCTTCAATGCATGGCAATGAGTGCGTTATTTATACACATGATAGTGATAGGTACAATGTCAACAAGCCAACAATAAACATGTCAGCCCTGATGAATTCTCCATCTGAGCCAATTACAAGTAAATGCTGTATGTTACCTTTTTTGAGCTGTAATGCAAACAGTGTACTTGAAAGTAGGACTCCAGCATCCAAAAATATGTCTCATCAAAGTCTCATATGTTATGTCTGGGGTTTGTGTGACAGGTATGTAAACAAACAAATAACGCAGCAGACCTTTAGATCAGTCAGTGCAGTCTTTATGGCAGAATCAAACAATTACATGTATTTCTTCTAAATAGAGTCTGTGGCTTCAGGTATCGTGCATGATGGATGGATGGATGGATGGATGGATGGATGGATGGATGGATGGATGGATGGATGGGTAGGCTGGGGCCAATCTATTGTTCCTCCCCAAGATTTCAAGCCTAAACATATGCATTTGATTTTTGTAGTAGGATTATTTTTCAGTACAAACGGGGAGAATATAGTAGCTGAACCAGGGTCAGTTGAGGGGAGGACAGATAGAGGAGCAGAATGTGGTTGAATGACAGAAGAGAGAGAAGTGGCGAGTAGGGAGGGATGAGCAAAGATGTGAAAGGAGATAGCCAAGCATGGCGCGTGGCTGCCATGTCATCCTGTCATTAGCGGGTTGTTTGGGTCTTTAATTCATCATTCAGACCTTTATTGACTGGAGAGTGGGAGATCGCTATCACTCGGAGACACTAGAAGGAGCGCGTGTGTTTGCCACTCAGTCACCAGCTGCTCTTCATTTCCTGATGCCAAATAGATATCACATAAACATATCACATGCCATTATCTGCTAAGGTCAAATAATGCTCCAGGCTGCACGGCCCTTTTATCCCAAGAATGTGAAACGTGTACCGCGTTCTCCATAAGTTCCACAGAACCCGTACCTGGCAATTAATATAAGAGGCTTAAGGGGAACAAAGTGTTAGTGATGCGTGACCGGCCTCTGATGACAGTGACAGGAGTCGTCAGGACGGCAAACTCCACAGAGACCAGTTGACACTGCGATAACAAGGTGAGCACCGCAGGGGATCACGTGGCCTGCGTATGCGTTTGTGGTCGGCGGTGCATTGTTGGGAGACACGGGTTATGGAGACATGTGGCTTTTTTGGCGAGTGGGTGCGGGGATGCGGGTAGTATATGAGTGACCGTGCGTATTATTATGTGTGTGTGGTCTCGTGGGAACGCACATTAGACCGGCTTGGCCACCTGCTCTGTCACTGGACATCTCCCTGCTCACACGTGCACTTACAAACACATACATACATGTGTGCATGCTCCTTGGGGACGCACTCGGGACATCTGGCTCAGCCTTTCAGAATTTCCCTTCATTTCGTGTGACCGGCTGACCCCCGGCAGCCACAGGCGTCAGACAGGCATCAGCGTCACGTCTTGTCATTGTTGCAACGTCGCCATTGGTGGTTTGCTGCCTTACAGGCGACCTACAGATCTGTGCAGAGGAGAGGAAACTCCCGGTGGTTTGTTTGATGGTCCAGGTGTCTCTTTACTGTTCTGATCTGTGTTTGTCTGCTCTCGTTATCCTCATCTCCTTTCCGCCTCTCTCTGAATGCATCTCTCTTTCTTTTCGGCCTCCCTCGCTCATTGAGGTCTCATTTTTCAGTGCCTAAAGCTGCAGGGTATTAGTTATGCAAATATTGACGTGCAGCTTTGCCCTGCTAGCTATCAATTGAAATCAGCAAATCGATGGGCCTAATAGCTGCTCATTAGCCACTTGATGCATTTCCAGGGCTAACATCAGAACCTGTCAGCGGCCCCTAATCAATACAGTCTAAAAGTATTACCTAACCAAGGCCCACGTCACACACCTTGTGAATAACCTGAGCTGGCTGTCTGGCTTTCTGTGCAGGAGTAGAGCAATAAGTCTGACTCGATGGCTCTGGGCCTAAACAGGACAGGCTTAAACTTCTCTGTCATATCAACCAAATATCTCATTAGCAGCAGCATTCCCAGACACCAAGCAGACACATTACAAAGGCACATTTTCTTAATTTATTTGTTTTAGCGTCAGTCTAATGGAAATCCTCATCCGCGAAGCAAGATGTCTCACGGAGAGTCGTTGGTGCTGATAATGAAATTTCATCAGTCGGATTTTAATAAGTAACCTATTGTTTCATTTTTTTTTTCGGTTGTTGTTCAGTCCAATTCCCAGGCATGCGTTGGAGCAGCCTGTTTGTTTGGGCCTGGAGAATCGTACGGTAAAGACTTTGATGCATCTAGGATGCTGCTGCTCAGAACGGGGCCAGACCGGAGCCCCTCTATCGCCCCTAGCATACAGCCCTGCTAAGCTTAACTCAGCTGTTTGATGCCAAGCACTGCGAGTGTGTGCCTGTGTGTGTGCAGTGTGCGTTCATTGTGTGTGTGTGTTTACCCAGCTCAGGGGTTACATAAACAAGAGCAGCTAGCCTACAGGTAAGACCCACAGGAGACCAGCCGAGAGAGAGAGAGAGAAAGAGACAGAGAGAGAGAGAGAGAGAGAGATGGAGCGCCAGTCTCTTACCTTGGCATTCCCCTGGTGTTGTCGCCATTGCTGGAGCTGGATATTCACTAATGAAGGGCGAGCTGGAAAATGACTGAAGGAGATAGTAAACAAAGTTACAGCACACGCACACACATTGAATACACTCATACACGTGTGTTAATACACTTAACTTGGTGGAGGCAAGCATCCGTGCATGTGTTTGTGTGCATCCCTGATGTATCTGGGGCTGCTGCAAAGAGATGGGGAGAATGTGGGCGGATGGGGGATTGGAGGCGGAGGCTGGCAGCGGGGCAGTTGGCCGCTGGTGCAGAGAGAGAAAGAGCGGGGAAGGGGATCGGAGGGAGGGGGGGGTACAGCGGAGATAAATCATTAGAGAGCAGGTTATTGGAAATGCAGGGAGATAAAAGAGTGAAGAAGCCAGTAATTGCCTTAAAGATCAGACTACAAAGCATTACTTTGGATTTTACAAGGCCAGCCAGCAACAAAAGAGCAGTAATTTATGAGCTCAGTGTAAAAGAATAGCATAATTACATTAAAAATTAATGCTAATGAGGGCTAAAATGGGGAAGGTGGTTATTATGAAAGTTTGTATTCATCTTCCCTGGGTTGAATGATGGCTAGTGGCTTGATTAATGGCTTAATTTCTATCAATTAGCAGGCAAAAAAATCTCCACTGAGACGGGCCCAAATTGAGCATTGAATTACACATCTTTGCCGCGGTGCAAGGAGAGAGGGGGTGGGGGTGGGGGGGTGTAGAGGAGGGGAGGGCACATTATTGAAACCTGGGAAACCAAGTGATGTTGCTGTGTGTGAGCGTGTGCGTGCACATGTGAAAACCGGCCATGGGTTCCAAAACTTGGATAAATGTTTATCCTCATGGATCCTCAGAGCTGAGGTTTGGGTCATTGCTGGGTTTGCACTCGACTGTGATGCGTGGAGAAACAATAGAAAAAATATTTAAAATTGAAGACAAATCTTCCTGCGTTTGAATGTCTCTTGAAAAATATTCTGTTTTTGATTAAACTAGCCAAATTAAAATGGAGTAACATTTTTTTCTGACTTGACGAGACCCCACGAGTCTTGTACTTGCGATGCTTGAGTCGCACTACCCACCGTGAATGCAGCCGCCACAGTTTGCCCTTTCTTTGCGAAGGCCTGTTCAGTTTTAGTGCATTCATTAAAAGCCTTTAAGCTCACTGTTTGCCGTATAATTCTAAAACACCGTCAAAGATTTTCTGCAATTTGCGAGACCTCAATAAAACAAGCAGTTAGTTTTCCTTTTTATTTATTTTTCTCCCCACAACAACAAGAGCTGCGGTAATTTAGCTGGCACGCTATTGCACTCAATTACTGGAATTAATCAGCAGCAGCAATATATTCAGCTCGGCTGCTCTTGATTGACAAACTGTAGACCAAAGTCAAGTTTACAAAGACATCGCTGCCATAGCCCAAGGCCTCGGCTCATATGTAGACATGTGTTGTTGAACAGCTCCCTCTTCTGGTGGGGAAGTGCACCTGCTGTATAACGGCCTCATCTTCAAGGCTGAGGGAGATGAGCTGAAATCTGTTTTCATTGGCTGGTTTGATTTTCTCTCCCATCTTCTGGCCTTAATCAATGAAGTGGACAAACAGCTATTTAGAGAGAACAATAGCCTATTGATTGTGAGCCACTCATCAGCAGCGCAGTCTGTCCAACTAATTTCAGTAATGAGATGGCGAGTGAGTTTTCTGACTCCCTTTTATATACGTGCACGCACTCACATGCATGGGTGTAAAGGACATGTTAACAGCCGTTGCTCAGTCACGATCCATTACTCTAATCTGCAGAGTTTGATTCCGTTTCCTGGTTTGCAGTACCGGTTGTAATGCATTTCAGTATCAAGTGATAGATGTCTCAGAGAGCTACCATTAACCTAATTTAAAGCGGTACATACTGTGCGTTCAGTTGTGTCTTCTTTTGTTTCTGTTTCCTCTCTGCCTCCTCTCTCTCTCTCTCAGCTTTCACTTTATCCTCCTCTCATCACTGACAGGGAAACGTCCCTAATGCGGTGACAATTGAGTCGACCTGTTAAATTAATTTGCCGGATAATGTGTCAATATTAAATATCAACTTTGACCTCTCCGAGCTGCAGAGTGCGCTCGCCCAGCGAGAGTATTGATTTTTGTCTGCCTCTAAGCTCGCAAGGCCCGCACTCAAAGTCCATTATTTTTGATTTTCTCATGAAATACATATCTTTTCCCGCTGACATCTGACAAACAGCATATGGAAGTCATTTTATCTACTAATAATGTGTTTGTCAAAAAGTCTGAGGTCTTAATGGATTCCTCCAGCGCACACGGAAAGCCCAGCAACAGACGGGCCTGCCAAGGAGATGCTAGCAGATATGGGTTGTGTGTGTGTGTGTGCGTGTGTGTGTGTTTGTGTGTGTGCATACATAGTCAGTGTGGCGGTTTGCGTGGTAGTGCTTTATGTAAGGCATTTATACTCAAAGGAAGATCAGAGAGGGGGTAATTGAAAAAGGGAATCATTGTGCTGAATTAATTGTCGGCCAGTCACAGGCGTTTCACTCCAGCACGTGCACGCTCGTGCAGCCGAGCAGCGAGCAGTGGTGATAGTGGTGTGAAGGACAGGCCACAGTCGCCAGGAGGATATTGGGCCAGTGTTCAGACTTCATTTAGCAGCCCAGTCAAGGTAATGACTATTTTTGGAGCCGCTGTGCAATGCGTCTCTGCTCACATCTTCCCGCGCAGGATGACAAGCTGATAGTCTGTCATATAGGAAGGCTTAATTCCACTTGTCACTCAGTTGTCCAATTCTGCAGTGCATTTAAATCAAAACCCAGTTTGTTTGAGTGCTATTATGAACTATAATGGGGTGTATGCGTGCTCGTGTGTGCATATGTGTGTGTGTGTGCGCGAGATAGCATGCGATGCTTTGCTGTGAAAGCCGGAACAAATATTCATTTATTCATTAAACACCAGGGCCATGAAGATCTGTTGTGACACCCTTTCTGTAGCTGCTAATGGATTGAATTAATTCCTGCTATTAGCTCCAATTGTATGTACGTGTGTGTGTGTGTGTGTGTGTGTGTGTGTGTGTGTGTGTGTGTGTGTATGTGTGTGTGTATGTGTACGTATTAATGGCAGCCATGAGTGTGAGTGCAAAGTATGTAAGTTTGCAAACACACGTGTACATGTGGGAGTACTTATATCCTGATGTTCCTTGCGTGTGTGTGTGTGTGTGTGTGTGTGTGTGTGTGTGTGTGTGTGTGTATACTTGTTTTCATGACACAGCCTACATGAGTGGAGCAGAGAAACATGGATGTCTGTTGGATTGACAGATAGAGAGATGGGAGAGTGCAGGAGAGGACGGATGGATGGGGGAGAGAGGGATGAATATTGACTGATCAGTGGAAAGATTGACAGCCAGAGAATAATGGGAGCATTCAGACTCTGTCTCTTTTTTTTTTTTTCCCTGTTGCTAACTTTCCTGGCACACCTATTTTTTGCCCTCCTACGCTACGACGACTGCTCTTGAATTCTTATTATCTGATATGCAGAATCCTGATGTGTTTATATCCGAGAGTAATTTACTGGAAACCCTTTCTGTCTTTTTGTTTGATTGGACGAGCCAAAGCGAAATGCTTTCTGATACATGAAAACTATATGAAACCTAATCGCATTTAGTCTCCATAATGAAATTCCATTGCAGTGAGCTTGTGTTCATATTTTGATTATTTTAGAATGCATTATCTGAGTCTAATTCACTGTCTGGATATTATCTTGTTAGTGTTTTTTTTTTTCCACTTGCCTTTTGTTGCAGCTCTATGCCCTTGGCTAAGCAAGAGTCCTTTTTCATGGAGGCCAAGATTAAAATACGGGAATATCAGATATTCCGTATTGTATGTGTCAAAGAGCGTTACACAGAGAGATAACATACAATCAACTAAGCTCAGTCCAAATGAAATGTGGTTCTTTCCAGAGAATGACAAGGGATGGCTGACCCTGTTTGTGTGTCTGTGTACGTGTGTGTGTGTGTGTGTGTGTGTGTTTCTGGACATGTGTGCGTGCTTTTGTTCATAGCCTTGCTTCTGTGTAACATGTGTTTCAGAGGGAACTTCTCTGGAGGAGCAAGTGCGAAGGATAAAGGACATTGAGGCCATCGAGAGTGATTCCTTTGTTCCTCAGGCTTTCAAATCATCCAGGGATGATATAAAGGTGCGTTCTGTCTCTCTTTCTCTCCCTACCCCTCACTCTCGCTATCTTTTCACTCTGTCTCTTATTGAATTTACCTCTGCAACGCTGTGCCGTCTGTCCTGAGACAGCCCAGACCAAATCAAACATTCATTCAGCGCCGTTTGTTCCGACCTGAGACGGTTTCATCAGACGCTCCTCTGTTCACCCCCTCCAAAGCGGCAGCACCCACACAAAAGCCACAGCAGGCAACAGCCATGCTCTGTTTTCCTCTCCCTGTCTCTCTCTCTCCCCCCTCTGGTTGTGCAGATGCAGACAAAACACAGAAGTCATTATCGAAATGTCTCTGAAGGAGCAGGAATTAGATTTGTTGGGGCTCATGGCTGTTTTGAAAAGGTAGGCGACAACATGTGACAGCGAACCTGCGCAGACATTTGGGACACATCCTGCTGAGTCTGGCAAAGGTCAAGACCCATGTGGCTGCGGCTTGGACAGCGCCGGCCCATGGACGGCATACTCTACCTTCCAGTATAATGCCCCTTTCACATATTGAACCTGAAACTTAACCAGGTTCAACCGTCCAGCCGGGTAGCAGCTTTCATTGTTCACATGTGGATCTCCTTTATGAAAAAAATTACATGTCAGGTCTGTTCTCACGTGGATACAAAATTTGATTCGTACTGTAAAATCACCTCTCAAAACCTAATGTAGAAAGGCTTTTTTTTATTCTGAAGAAGAAATAATTTGAAGTACAAAAAAAAAAAAAATGGGATGCAGCTCTGCAGCATTTCCATAAGTTGCTTTCTGAGAATTGTCCTCACATGCTTTCAAAAGGTTCAATAAGGAACTCCGGGGTTCTGTCCCCCGAATCAAAGAACCTCGTACCACAAAGGGATCTTTTTCTTATCTAGACATTTCTCCTGTACTTCAGTATGAGCGTTTCCACGTAAGATATGAGCATGAATCAAATTCTGATCTAACTTGTCAGACAGATGTCAGTTAAGGCGGACTATTAAGAAAAGATAAGATAATGCTTTATTAAGTCCACAGCAAGGATTTTTGCAGTGCTGCAGCAGCAAAGAGGATAGTATAATAGAAGCATCAGTTAAAAAAAAGAAAAAAAAGCATGAAGGAGGAACCTTCGCTAGCAAATAAGGTAAACTTACTAGCATTAGCGTTGTTAAAGTTAGCAAAATTTAAATGAATTAGTTGGGTCACCAAGCAGTATTTAAGTTTGAAGCTTGGATGCCGTGTCAAATAAAAAAAAGACATATCAGAGGCTGGGAAACATTGGAGAAGCTGTAACAAGTCAATATTTGGTATGTGTGCTTGAAAAAATGATTGATTAATGTATGTGCCATGTGTGTGCCAGGACACAGTAACTGAAAAAGTTCAACATAGAGCCACTTGTTTTAATTGTGCGTCATTTGTCAAATACTGCTAAAGATATCCAGACTATTCTTCTGTATCCGGGAGGATTTCATAGTCTTTGAGTGTGCTGTACCATATTTATGGCTGCCGTGAAGAGGATGACGGCTGAATGTAATGCACATTGTCTGACTGCCCTAGAACAGATTTTATTGGGTTATTTCCCATTTAATGAGACTGATGATTAATTAAACCCTTTTAAACTAAGTTGTGCCAACAAGCTGCATTCATTAGAAAAATGTATATTCAGCATGTTATTGCCAAGGATTGTGATGACCAGTGAAACTGTCTGATATTTGGCACATCACCACACTTATTAGTCTGTGTGTTTTATATCTCGCTCACTTTTTGTATCCTGCCAAATGAATTTTAAATAGATCTTTCCAACTGGGTAAACATTTGCTCTGGGGCAGGTTTTTGGAGTGTTTGAAACATGAATGCACTTGGCAAAGTATTCATTTTGAGATTTCTTCTTCATCAAGTACAACAAGGAGAACAAGCCATCCTTCCAAATATGTGGCTTATTATAGTTTTAAGTGATACCTCCAGGGATGGAGGAAGAAGCCCTTTTAAACATCATATTTTCTTCAATCGGCTTGGACTCGCAGCAACATGAGGGGGACAGGGAGCCTTCATCTTTACTTTAAGTCCTTCTCAGTGGTAAAGAAAGGGGACGGCGCGTTTCCTTTGCGTCTAATGTTGCGGCACAGATGACCAAGCCGAGGTGTCATAAAGCTTAAACCTCGAACTGTGTGAATGTTTGCACGAGCTCGCTCACACTGCAGCTGCTGGTTTAGCGCAATCAAACTCGCTTACGGAACATTTAAGGATACGTGAGGAGGAACACATGCACAGATAGATGAGACCTAAGAATTAGATTGAGGATACGAGCTGTCAGTGCACTGCTTTGTTGCATTAGTCAGACTTTCACTGCCATCTGCTGGACAAAAGTTGTATTGCATTATATGTGTGTGTTCGTTTACAGAAATACTAAATACATAAATGTTTTATAGCAACAGGAAATTTGCAGTTATACACATTTTGTAGCCTGAGTAGTGTGTCCATTTCTTTTTGCTTTGTATGTTTATTGTGTGTATATATTAATACTGTTGTTAGTTTGGCTATTATATTCTTTTTGAACATTTTACTTTCACATTTTATTAATTGTGTCTACCATTTATATGCTCATAGTTAATCATGTTTCTGCATCAGCATGTGTTTTTGGTGCCTGTTTAGATGTTTGAATGTGCTCATTTTAGTGTGAGAGTGACACGTTTTTGCATGTTTTGCGTATTTCTGTGAGTTCAGACGGAGCCAGCTGGGGTGAAGCAGGAGTCCGAGAGGGCAGATCCTCAGGACGTCACTCTTCCCATCTCCATCGTCTACAGTGACATTGACACGCTCGCTCATCCTAGCGTAAGTTCACACACGAGGCGAACTTCCACTCACGGCTAAGTTGTCATGAAGTTCTCTAAAACATACTTTTTAACACCCAACAAAGCTACTTCAGTCCTCCAGCTCAGCTAAAGTTGATTTCGCTTCCTGTCATTTCATCTTTTGCTACCGTCTTGTCTTTATGACTGTGGCTCTTATTGATTGGTGGACAAACTTTGTAAACTCTTTTTTTTAATGCTCCTGCTGCTACTTACACCACCACCTCTATTTACACCATTCCTGCATATTCTGACACTGCGCTTCGTACAGTATGGGACACTGTGGTATAGTAGATTATAGCCTCCTAACATCACCTCTTCCCCTGCTTGCAGACCAATGATGAAAAACGAGAAGGAAACTTTAAACTCCAATAATGCTCTCTGGGGCTTCCCAGTCATCTATCTCCACTGGGGAAATGAAGTTATGCCCTGACGTATGCAGATAACCCCTTCAAATACACGCACACACACACAACACCCCCCAGCTGAAATGCACACACATACACACCCTCAGACAGGCTGATGTATGGTAGCAATATGCCCCAGGCGGGCCCTGGCCTCAGCTTCAGCTCCAGATCCACTTCCAATTAGAACAGATGAGTCCCATTAGCCCGGCCCAGATACTGTCATCCTACACACACAGCCTCATTAGCACCGTGACACCAGCGCAGGGCCGACAGACAAGAACTCACTGGTGTTGAATCTAACACACAGATAACATGCAGTGCCGCTGTAAGCAGCGTAGCTTCAGGAATGAAGGATTGACGTGGCTGGGGTTGCTCTACAATCTGCATAATAACAGACACACATCATCACACAGATGTACAGTATGTACACATAGCCGGCATGTCAACATTAACTCTCACACAAACGCACAGTGAATATAGAAATCATCTTCCAATTTCTCCCTATGCCTCAGTGCCTTGCCCCTCAGCCGCATAGTCATTATGTTACTTCCTAATAAACAGATGCCTTCATTCATCAGACACTTGCAGCAGCAGTTTTATAGCCCCCTTACAATCAATATCATTGCTGCTGGTGATGTACTGCGAGGAGTAAAAGTCACATGTGGAGGCCATTTTCTGTCACCAGGCTAACACACCGCTTGGCCCTCTGAACTAGATGAGCTGTATGTTGTAAAATAAAGTTTTTTTTTCTCGTTGTGTTCATATTGAAGTGAGTACACAGGAAAGACTGTTACGACATGCAAGATACCACAGCCTTCCCTCTGGTATCAGAGCAGCATCACTGTAAGACCACACTGAGGTCATATGGGTGTCCGTGTGCAGTACTGAAAACTCTGCCATGCTCAGGAACTTTGTCGCAAACATACCTTATTCATTTCTGTCACATTCTTCACGTGAGAGGTTTTGGACAGGACTGAGCGGCCATAACACTGCAGTCTGTATCTGGATATGAGATATTGGTCATATCGCACAGCCCAATGTGTTGAGGTGGTCAATGAAATCCTCCAGTAGGTCCATTAATTGGGGAAAAATACTTGATATGTGGAAGTACATCAGGTGTAGTGTGAATACCTGCAATTGCATGTTTGTTTCCTTACTTACTACTTACATTGTGTCTTATCTGTGACTCTATCTGTCTGCTCACTAACGCATCCTCTCTACACTGTCCTGCAGTTGTTCATGGACAAGGAGAAGGCCGAGGAGCTGTGGCTCAACAGACTGATCTCGCTGCGACAGGAGAGGCTCATGGGAAGTCCTGTGACCTAAGGGACGCCAAAAGATCCTTCTTGTTTTGTAGAATGTTTCAGTTGTTTTTAGTCTCAATCACCACCATATTGTGTCTGTCTTGTTTTAGGACACGACAATCTGTTCCACTAATTTTTCTTACTTGATAGAGAAGCTTGTGAGAACTTGAGCAAATGAACAGTTTTTGGTGCCGATGTGTTGATTATTTTGTTAATGTAATTCAATTAAACAATCTGCTGTTCTTTATTTGGCTTCATGTTTTTAATGAAGGAAGGTCTTACAGTCAGATAAGGTGATCTGTTTCACCATGCACGTGTAGCATCTGCGCTTTTGTGGGTGAATGATGTCGATAAACCTGTAAGTGGCAGAAACAGCATCTCCTTCACCAAAAGCTTGTGACACTTGTGTTTTTAATGTAAGATAGCAGCAGTATCTTCATGTAAATACAGATAGATGAGTCACCCTGCCATAAAGCAGGCTGACTCATCCTGAGGTAACCTTATCTCTTTGGTGCGCATCAGGATTGAAATAAGACTGGCATAAACATCTTGTCGCCCTCCCTAAACTTTTGTCTTCTCTTAAATATAAATACTTATCTTTGATTTATGTTTATGTTTATTCAATGTTGTGCCCCTGTTTGAGCAGGGATTAAAGGCAGCGTAGAGTCCACCGTCAGGCCTATTTGTGGACGAGCCAGATGGTAAATCTATACTGTGTCTGGGACATGGTGTGTGACTCCCGTACCCTCCAAATAGTCTGTGTTGTAATGAAATAGTAAATGAGAATGTCCAAAATGATTCGCTAAGGCAAGCACAGGCATTAGGCTTTGCTGTGTAAATGTGTGAAATTTGCGTGGAAGCCCTCCTCGTGTGTCAAGTGGATGTCCCGCATGTCTTCACACCCTCAAATTGACCCTCAAACAAAAGTCTAGTCATTTAATGCTGGAGATTCCTCCCTCGTCTTAACGTCCATTGATATTTCTGCAATTCTTAATTAGTGTGAGTAGCTGCATAGAGGTTGCACAGTCTCTGTGAGGGTGAGTGAGATACGCACGCGGCTGATTTTCTGGTGACATGAACAAGAAAGATCAAATTTGACTTTTAAAGAAATACAGTGTTGTCATGGCAGCGATCCACAACATACAGCCTGATGGGTCCAGCGCGAAGCTCCGAATAACCAGCCAATCGGAGAGCGGGATTGGCGTCACGTGGCTGTTGTCAGCGTGAGTTTGGTTCTGAGTCCTCCTCCTCAATATCACTGACGCTGAGCGGAGGAGCAGGGACACCTGCGGCGGAGCGGATTATTTCTTGAAAAGTCTCTATCTAGATTTTTCTTCACAGCTTCAAATTCCGTGGAAATGTCCAACCGTAACCTCAGGGAGTTTGATGAGGATCCGTTCTTCGTGTCGTGAGTAGCTAAACTAAAGTTGTATTAAACCTATTAACGGTACAGCGTTAACTGTTATGAGATTGTTTTGGCTGATAACGTTTGGTTGTTCTCATAATGCGACATGTAAAATTCATTACAGAGCAAAAGCATTTTTATCGCCGTAACTGTTACTAAGATGCATTTGAGGTACTATATCCCAGTCAAGATAGATTTCAGGACAGTGTATAGAAAAACTCAAATTAAATTATCACACTCCAGAGGATGCCCACAAACTAATCATGGACCGCTGAAACGATTTTTACGTTTTTACATGTTTTTAGCTATGCTAACGTTAAGTGTGCGAGCGAGTCACTGCCAGAAGACGTAACGTTAACATTTAGCTCCACATTTAAAAATTACATAATAGTTAACTCAATAATAATTTACTTAATAATAAAGTTGTAATAATTATCAAAACGAGACGTTGACGTATTACGCATAGCTTAACTCTCACTGAATGTGGCCACCATTCTTAACATGTTCGGTTAAACGTTAATACACGAACGTTAGATTAGGAGTCAATAAAATAATTAAATGTAATTTCCTACACATAACTAAGGTGAACATATGGTTAACTGTCAAGTCACTTTCACTCTTCATTGAGCAAAGTTGAACTTTGGTCAATTTACATCACATCAATGATTTTTATGATACAGCTAGCTAAATAACATGTAGCCATTGCTGCTACTGTTTAGTGAAATTGTTGCCGAGCAGGAGCTGTTGTAAAAGATGGAGTGGACTTCTGGGACGAGCTGATTTTTATGGAGTTAACTGTATATCTTTGAAAGTAAGCTGTAGAGGTAGATTAAAAATATCAGGTGGGGTGGGGTGGGGTGTACAGAAGCACAGTTTTTAGTAACAGTTATTAGTAAGCACTACTTTGGCTAACATCATGAGTGAACACCTGCTGAGTTAGTGTGACCACACTTGACCCGACCTGAGGGGAGAGTAAGGGTGGCTGGAAGTATTTTAGGGGTGCTTCGTGTTTCAGTGTGTGTTCATTGAAGAATTTATCTGTACTACGTTCCAAGCTGGCATAGGTGATAGAAGTCGCTTAATATAGGGGTACATTATGTGTTTATCATGGCTTGCAGACCACCTTAGTGAGTGCTGAGATTCATTTCGTCTTTACTTCTTCCTCTGCCACAGGGATCATTTCCAGGCTCACAGGGAACATATGCGGCAGATGATGCGTAGCTTCTCTGAGCCATTCGGCGGGCCCTTTATGTCCAGTATAATGGACGGGAGAGGCCGTGGTTGTGACGCGGCGCAACACCCCATCTCATCCGTGGCGCTGAGGGATGAGCACAGGGTGAGAACATGCATTTCAAGAAGCCCTCTTTTTACAGTTTGTCCACTCGTAGACTCAACTAATGGGCTACAAAGCTCCATTACAGTGTCCATATGTATCTACAGATGTGTGACTGATTAGCGTACATACATATTATTTGGGTCTATGTGGGACCAAGGATGAAACCCCTGGTTCAGCGGTTCGCTCATACAGTTAGGCCTCATGACCCTCTCTGTTCCTGCTCATGGGCACTAAGTTTACCAAAGTTATAGTGGAAGCTGGCCACTGGCAGCGTAACTGGAGCACCACTCACTGAAGTATGGGGGCCATGTGAATCTCTGGTTTAGTGGAAGGGCAACCCCCTTGGCCTCTCTGGACAGTTATATCTAGCCCTCAGGAGCCCTATTTATAGTGCATTGTTCCACTGACACACTGCTTTCTTGCAAATACACGCACAGACTCCTTTGACACTCAAACCAATATGACCCCAGAGAATTTGCTGTGCTGAGGTGAGCTGTTGCTGAAAATAAGAGTTTATTTTGATTTCACTCCAGTTGGCCTAGTTGTCATGTTCATGTTAAAATATAGTTTGTCTTCAAGTATAACTGTCTCTGCAGATATCTTTGATTCTGCACACTTTCATACAGGATAAGGCTGTAAAAGCTGTGGCCTTTTGGAGAGCACTCATGGCCGAATTGTTTGCTCTGGAACATGTTTGTGCAGCATTACAATGAAAAGGCAGGGAGGCAGGCAGTGGGAAGGATTTGGTCTGCCATGTTTTGCACCCGTTAACCTTTCCCAAATCAAATCAGCCCCTGTACTGCTTATGTATCCCTGCTAGTCAAACTTAGTCCCTGTCACCTGCTCTAATCCCACTACCTCATGAGAGCTTGTATATTTATCCGTGTTAATGACTTTCATCAGAAGCCTAGTTTCAATAGCCAGCAACCTGCTTTCTAGTTTCAAGCATTAAGTTACTCAGAACCAATAACAAATTAATAAAATGTCAGTGAGAAGTTGTAAAAACTCAAAAAGATAATTAAGGACAAAAAGCTTGAAACAAGTGAAAAGTTCTGGATCACAAGTGGCAGCAAAAACAATTAACTGTTTTTGTTGATGCATACAGGGAGAGTTGGAAATGAGATGCAGGTGTGAGGTGTTTGCACTTTGAAAGAAAAATTATGTCAATTGCCTCCCGATCTCTAGACTGATTTGACTGTTGTGAACAATATATCTAATGTAGATAAAGATATGTGGAATTAAAGTTAGCTGAATTACTAACAGGATCCACTGTTTTTATCACAGAACTTGGTTCTCTGACTCCCACACTCTCATTTATGAGATGATAAGGAGCAGTCTTGTGGTGCCCAGTAGGGGTCAGGGGGCAGAAGCTCTGGTGTTGAGCTGTTGGCTTGGTAAAGGCGTGTGTACAGATGTCACGGACCCTCTGTTTTCTCATTGTTGCTCTTTTGGTCCATCTGTTTGGCAGAACGTGCCTTGGCAGTGCTGGTGCATTAGCAGCAAGATGACAGACAGCTCACTCTCATACTGCTCTCCAATATCACAGGCACAAATGTGCACACAGAAATACATACATAAACACACACACATACAGTATTGAAACATGCTCACAAGCACAGTTCTGCGCAGTCACAGCATGCAAAATAACATAGACACGCTGGCATGCAAATAAACACACACTTATTGGACGCATAATGCTGGAAGGCTTGCACTTCTTGTATTAGCTTACTAAGCATTCGATTCCCAATGGGAGAATAAGTCCTGTCTTACCTTCCAAGGCTGCTCTGAGTTCTCACATTTCCCAGTCTCTTGCCAAAATCCACTGCCTGGTTCATATCACCTTTCAAAGTACTCATTCATCTGAGCACTTGTTTATAAAAGTACTGTCAAATGACAATCAAGCATCATTATAAATTGGATGTACTTTCTTTGATTCTGTGGTTTGTACTGAGTAAGACTGCTAGCGCTAGCGCTGGCAAAAGGCGGCAACAAGCATAGGTGGAGCTGATGTTGTCTTTGTTGTAGATTTATAGCCTTTAAGCCAGATTTTCCTCCCACTCTGACGGTCTGCCAAAATAAAGCGAGAAGCAAAGTTTGGCAACGCGAAACCGCTCATTCACCTACAACCGCTTTAAAAACATCACAGTCACCACAATCGGATTAGGTACCTCCTCATCTTCTCTGTGATCTTTTAAGAGAACAAATTTAACAACATGCCTCTAACTCCCTGGCGATGCACCCCTTCCTGGTAGTATGCGTTTGCAGCACAACCTCTCTTTGCCTTTTAAGCTTGAATCATATCTACAGCACATGTTCCCTGTGGTGTAACTCATAGCTCCCCCAGGAACAGGAGCAGCCCGCCTCAGAGGACACAGTGGCAGGTCCAGTATCAGAGAGAGAGAGAGGTAGAAAACAGAATGTCAATCTGCAGTTGTCCAGACAGCCTAAAATAATGTGTTAAGGACCATTGGGTGTACCTTCCTTATTTTGCACCCTCAGTCTCTCCTCTGCTCAACCCCAGTCTAAATATAATGCTGGCAGATATGTAAGTGGCATTTATTAGTTCATACATGCCACTCTGGGATAAAATTGGCTGTGAGGCTTCATAGATACTGGTCAGGAGAGTTTTACATAAGCTTGACATTTGAAAAGAGCTGAGAGAGCAGCCTTGGACTCTTTGCCCCCATGTTAGATCCCTGTCCTGGCTGGTCCATCCAGCCCACTGCAGCCTTCCTAGAATGAAGCTCAGTTTCAGTGTTAAACCCACGTTAATCTCTGGCAATGCGACCCAATTACACATGGAACACAAGTCATTCAACACCCCACTGATTACACACAATACCCCCATACGCATCACACACATAGCGATGACTGTTGAGATGCTTATCCGGGGCCGTGGGGTCATAAACACCTGCGGTTTTGGCCCAGAGAACACGGGGTCTGGCTGCAGGCTGCTCCCTCCTCACTGGCCTGTCACTCCTTGGTGCATGCACTCCTAGAGGGTTCACAGCCTTGAAGAGTTGTGCATAAGGCCACAGGGAGGGCTCTGTGGAGCTGTGTCAAGGGCTTAGTGACCGAAGACTCCCTAACTGCTTACTGGCAACAGCTTCAACATACGAGCAACAAGTCTCCATGTTTTGTGTGTGGGTGTGTATACCATGCTATAATGCCATACCATGCTATGTTGCTAAACTGATATTGTTTGAATCCTCAGGATATGAGCCGCTCATTGTTGCCCTTTGGCAGTATTGATAGCACGGTCAGTAGAGTCCTCGTGTAAACTGGTCCTGGCTGTGCATGCTCTATAACTGCCCTTTACTTATTGACAAAAAGTGGTCAGTGAAGTGGTCACAGTGTTTCCTCTGCAGTCACTCCAAATTCCCTTAAGAAATTGTTAAATTTTACTATACTCCAGACACACAAGATGACTGATCCACATACTATATAACAGGGTTTCAATTTAGGGACTATTTTGAATGCATCCCACAAATAACTAACCTGTTGTTACACCCCTGCTACACAAAATATTTATTGTGGAAACACTGTGACCAGCATTGTGGACTGACCAGTGGGTTGCTTTCTGAGGTTTGCAAAACTGACTCTGTTTTAATGATGTCTGTCACACACGGCTGGTGATGCATTCGTTTCAGATGTGGGTCCATTTTCAGAAAAAGAACATTTGTGGCTGCCCCGTCAAAAAATATCAACATGTCTGATGTGAACAGATTTTAAGTGCTTGGTGGTTGATGGCATCTCATTGTTTGTTTGACATCCTTGACCCACTTGAATGGTGTACACAGAAACTTATTCTTATTTTTTTCAAATGCGAAAATAAATGTGAACATGCACTGAAGTTTAAGTTCTCTGCAAACCCTAAATAAAGACATGAATAGCATTTCTATGTGCATGCTGGACTTGGTTGCGTTGCGAACGTTGCTGCACTAGGTCACATACTGTGAAGTGATAGAATGTGAATGTCCTAGTTACATTGTCCCATATGGCACACATGGGGGACACATATAGCAGACTGTGCTCTGTGCATGTATGTTTGTACACACGGCGGAGTCGTTTACGAGCTGATAATGCCTCGTGAGTGTGTAACATACAAGCCCAGCCATTGAACCCTTCTGGCCTTCGGTTGTTCTTCTCCTTTTGTGTTTGTGCAGGACCTGATGAGGAACCCTTTCAGCATGTTTGACAACATGATGACCAGCATGAGAAACAGTATGGAGGAGATGCACAGAAACTTTGTGAGTTCATTCGTGCCATGATTCTGTGTCCTCTTTACTTTTTGTTATGCTGCCTTCTCAAACCGCCGCGGTGCTTGAAGTGCAGCTGCTTGATGTTCCGTGTTTGTGTGTTTCAGGAGAACATGTCCACAGATCCAAACACCCACTCATTCAGCTCCTCATCAGTCATGACATACTCAAAGGTTGGAAACGAGCCTCCTAAGGTCTTCCAGGCGAGCTCATCGACACGCCGTGCCCCTGGAGGGGTAAGTACCCCATCACATGTGTTACTCCATGATATCACAGTACATTGGAGCAGAGTTCAGTACATTGAGCCCGGAGAAGTAAATCTGTCTGTAGAGGATTCAGTCTGTCATTCCTGAGTGATCATGGTCATAACTTCCCGCTGGCTCTTTCTTGCGAGAACATTACCGTAAGCAGACTCTCCCAATGGCACTTGATGGCTGTGTTCCATTAAGATGTGCCAGAAATCATTTCGGCCATCTTTACAAGCACAATACCTGGAACTGCCACTCCTAAATGGAATGCAGCCGTTAAGACTATTATTAGCTGCACTCGTGTTTGACTACTGGGTTTAACCACCGTTTTACCACCAGATCAAGGAGACCCGGCGAGCACTTAAAGACTCTGAGAGCGGTCTGGAGAAGATGGCCATCGGTCACCACATCCAGGACAGGGGGCATGTCGTAGAGAAGAAATACAACAAGAAAACGGGAGAGAAGGAGCTCAGCCAGGACTTTGAGAATATGGATGAATGTATGTTGAAGTGATATGTGCATATTTATTTAGAAGTGAAACACAGCCATAGTTTTAGGACCGCAGCACTTCTCCGATGTCTGTGACACAGTCAAGTAGAATGCGGTCAGATCAAACGTGTATGTGTTTTTATAAACTAAGTTGAACATTGTTCGACTGTAAATGCCACTGTCACCAGACTGAATGTTGCCTAACATGAACCTGATCCTCCACCCCCAGCTGAAGCACAGTCATTTGACGTTGAGTGGCAGCAGAAGGTGTCCAGTTTTCAGCCGTCTGTCCGCATGTCTTCCCTGGAGGAACCCCGACACCGTGGTGTTCACAGGGCTGCCCTCACCAGCTCTGAGCAGGCCCACAGGTCAGCATTACGCACTCAGACCCCGTGTGCTATTGAAGACAGGCCAGAATCTGCAGTTCAGGGTCAAATGACAAACAAGTGGGAGACACTGATAGCAGATACATATGTATGCTTTATAAGTATATTATCACGTTATAATACTGCAGTGAATTTATCTGTTTTTGTTTTTTTCCACAGGGACCAAGCAAAAAAAGAGGCTGGGGGTGAAAGCAAAGTAAAAGCCTCAGGCTCAACAAAGCAGTAAAAACATGTGTGTGCTTATTCAAGTCATACACACATTAAATTACATGCATACAGTACTTACACATGAACCACCAGAGAGCATTCATTTCTATGATGTTGCATCAGATGAATAAAATTTGCTCTATGTAAGGTATTCTGTTGATGTCATCTGTTTCTCACAGTGTCATTTTCACGAAATGTTGGCTTATTGGCCATTTGAGATCCACTAATGCACTTCAAAATGTCCAAATTGTCATTTTGTAATTATATTGTCTGGTGCTGATGCTCTAGATATATGTATTTTATCTGCTGTAATCTTTGTAAAAAGAAAAGATAATGCTCTTCCCTTTTTGTATGTTACTTTTTGGTGTCTTTTGTTTTTCATTGGATAAACTCTGCTGGGTAGCACGGTGTCTCGACAATGTCTGGATGATTCTCAATGATTCTAGCTTTGTTCTTGTATATTTTTTCAAGCTTTAAAAATAGGTTCTGCGTCAAAGCAGATTATTGCCTGAAAATAAATATGTGAAAACACAAACATTAACCTGTTTTCTGTCTTCATCAGCCTCTGTCTGTGTGCGACTGTGGGCCTGCAGAGAGCCCACAGAGTGTGAGCGAGCGTGTATTGTGACGAACCTCTCGTTGTGCCTGTTTGGTTGTGACCCGGGCTAGTATTTTTGGATCTAAGCACTTGTCAGCAGCTCAGATTGTTCTGAGATGTAACACAGCTGCAAGCCCACCAGGCTCCCCTCTCACGTGCTTGTCTATCAGACTTCATTAATCCCTCAGCTTCAACTTACAGATAGCAAGGAATCGAGAGGCTTCTGACCAAGGATCCACGTGTCGGTTATCAGTAACTGCAATCTCTTAGCGACTTCTCCAACCCTCAAAAAAGTCCATTCTTTAAATTCCCCGGGATGTTTCTAAGCTACTGTTCTGTTGCCCCACTATATCAACACTTCTTTTACAGGATGAAGAGATCAGCGGTTACTCAATGTCTGACTGCTTAAACTGAAAATACACTTTATTCTTCTGCCTCTATTTGAGTCTGATTTCTACTCCTTCAGTCATTGATAGCCATGTCTTCCTTTGTGCATCTTGAATTATTCTGAGAAAACATTAGTATCAGTAGAAAGATTTTAATATTCAATACAAATAGGCTACAAAAGACCTGTGAATAATGAGTTGGCAGTTACAACTCTGCCACCACCTGCTGGTCATCTTACCATATGACTGTCAGGAATATTTACACAGCATTTATATGAAACATAACTTACTTAAAAAAAAAAAGTAACCCAAAATACAGGATCTTGAGAAATTAAACAGCATCTTGACCAATGCAGTGCAAAGCTGAGTTCTGAATATGGGCCAGTGCAGGCAGGTGGGATGTCAGGTGCAGGTCTACATGATTCCCTGAGGCTGACCCTTTCCTGCGATCTTCTTGGAACACTCCAGCAAAGCGTTGTGGATGTCTTTGGCGCAGGAGATCTGAGACTTGATCATGCCGAGGTACTGGGCGTAAGACATGGACTCTGTCTGCACCGTGTCTGGCTTGGTGGCGGTTGGGACCAGGTTGGGTGAATGCTTGGCGCTGTCGATGCTCTGGGAGAGGCACTCGTAAGCCAGCCGCTGCACAGAGGAGGAAAATGTTAGTCTGCATGTTTATTTTACAGGACCAGTGTGTGTGATTTAGTGGAATCTAGCGCTGAGGTTGCAGATTACAGACGACTAAACACCCCTGGCAGAGTGTGTTGTGGCTGCAGTGTACACATGTCTACTTCCTCAATACTACGTTATAACCATGCTCCATTCCGCTGTAATCGATACATGCAATGCAGTACTATTGGGTTTAAGCCTTACCAAACACAGCTCCAGTTGATCGCAAAGGGCATAAAACTCCTCGAGGCTTTTGTCAAAGCGCTGAACAGAGGTGTCGCTGCTTTTGCTAAACCAGAAGAAAGGGGAGACACGTTACAAAAAATGAATTTTAAAAAACAAAAAAAAACATCTGAGACCTGCGTGACATCTTCCTCCAGGACCATTGCTGGACAACTTACATGCCGTTGTCAATTGACGTGTTATGGGCCAAATTCAGGGATGCAATCCTCATTACATTCTGAAAATAAAAAATAGGTTTAAAGCCCATTGCTGCATATGAGTTATTTATTTGTGAAACTGCAGTATTTCGACTGTGAACTCGACAAGCCAACTTCAGCTATTGTTACCAGATGTTTTGAGTATTTTCGATGCGCCACGCTTACCTGTAGACTCTCTTTCAGTTGAGGAATAAGCATCTTAAATCTGTGAACTGGGTCAAAGTCTTGCTGTTGGCTCAGTTGCTGCTGCTGCTGTTGTTGTTGTTGTTGTTGCAATGAAGTAGGCTGCTGTAAACCAGCCTGGGACACTAGCCCACCGGGCTGCTGCTGCTGTTGAGAAGCCATCTTGCTTAGGAAGACGCACCACCCGGAAGAAGGTTACATATCCGGTTCGTAGTTTTTCAAATTAAAAGCGTTTCGTCAACTAAATAGCTTTCAAAAATTAAAAATTTTTTTTTAAAAAAAGAAGTACACTCACCGCCCTCTTTCTGTGACGCTAATACAGCACCTACTCCACTCCCACTGGTTTCTTTGTACAACCACTTTGCATTTATATTGTACGTAATAATGTGTCAGTGTGTGCTTGCGTGTATTTATTTATTTGTTGTTTGTTTATTTGTAAATACAATGTTGTGTTTCTTTAGTGCTTATTCTATTTTGTTCTAGTTTATAAACTTTTTCTTTCTCTTGTTTATACATTTCTATATGTGTGCCATACTGTGCAATTTCTCTTGGAGAACCATTGAAGTATTCCATCTATCTATCTATCTATCTATCTATGTGAGACCGTTTACCACTGTTTTTTATAAATGCTCACAGTAAATCCATCATGTCCACACAATGTACACTGTACAATATTGTCGAACGTTACTCCTTAGAAATATCATCAATGTTAAGCCTACATTAATATTTCTCTATATCCCTTAAAAATCTATACTACTAAAATTCTACATGTTAAATCCCTGGGACTGCCAAGAGAATGGATGGCATTTTTTTCCAAGGATGGCGAACAAAAGTACCGTCCGAGTCTGTCTCTGATTGGCTAGTAGTGGTTAACTTTGGTAGTTGAGGAGTGATGATTGGTTAGAGCTAGGGCAAAAGTATCAAGGTAAGCCAATCAGAGTTAGAGTAGGATCGGTCATTCCTTCGCCATCCTAGAAAAATATATAGTGGGAGGGTCCTGCAGACGCTGGTCTCTAACAGAAACCCCGTAGTGCTGCACAACAGCGCCATTCGGTAACTGCAATTGTATCCAAAATGGCAGGAGCTGATGGAGACGACTCTCTCTACCCTATCGCCGTTCTCATTGACGAACTGCGAAATGAAGACGTTCAGGTGATTTTTACTTTAACCGTTATTCACAATGTACAGTAAAATTAGGTCATTTTGAGATATTTTCTCAGCCGAGCATCAAAGTAGCTAACTAGCACATATGCTAGCTACGTTCGCGGTCTAGGCCTAACTTGATCAGGAATCCTCTGCCGGGCGCACCCTGCCTTGACAGTGTAGTTGGTTTTACTGTCATGATTTACGGCGTTAATTATAAATATGGGGTATCGGCAAATGTGATCTTAGTTCGAGTTATCATCTGAAATGTAGCGGTAATAACATTTATTGGGTAAGGCAAGCAAACCAGGTCATTGGTTTAGCCGCTAGCGCTAACATCGCATCGTAAGTGGCTAGCTTTTAACGTTAGCTTACTAACATGATAGTTAGCAATCACAATAGCAGGGCGTTCAAGGCCGCAGTGGGCACAGCTCACTGTCGTGTGTTTTATTATTGAATGTAAAGCTAGTATTTCGGTTACCTTATTTCGTCGCCTTAGGAAACAACGTTAACATTAGCTATTTACTGCGAAGAGGCGGATCGTGACTTCGCTAAACTGCTACTAGAAAATGTTCCCATTCTGCTTGGGTTAGTTGGGTATAACTAGTGAGGCTTAACGTTGCTCCTTGTCATTGGTTATTAAATGTGCCTGTTCTTAAATCTGAACGCCTCACGAACGCATGTCCATTTTGTGTACAGTTGCGACTGAACAGCATCAAGAAGCTGTCCACTATTGCTCTGGCCCTTGGTGTTGAGAGGACTCGCACCGAACTCCTTCCTTTCCTCACAGGTAGTAAAATGTGTTATCTTAAACGTGAAAATCAGCTGATGTTTGGCACAGCAGCCATGACCTCAAGTTTATTGTCAAAATATGTCACATGGAAAATTGCTGAATGTGTTGTACTCACCTTTACAGACTGTCGCAATAAAAACCGGTCATCGTGTAACTTTTTCAGACCTGAATAAATGCATATTTATATATAGTGAAGTTTTTCACAAGTCTTTCTGTCATCCCGCAGACACCATCTATGATGAAGATGAGGTTCTCTTGGCCTTGGCTGAGCAGCTTGGCAATTTCACTATGCTGGTGGGAGGGCCAGAATATGTTCACTGTCTCTTGGTAAGTCTCTGGAGAGTAAATTTTAATACATTATGTTTATTAAGGGACACATCTTCCATGTTGTCAACGCATTATACTGCCATGTCATTTGTAAATAATGAATATTTTAAGTGATGCAAGGATACAGCTCAGTATACAGATAAAGATTTTTAATAGTGCCTTAATTTTCTGATGAATTCATCCTTGGGGTTGGTCTTTTCAGGGGATATGTTTATTAGGAAAAAATAACAAAGTTGAATTATTTGGAATTTAGATATGGAAACTGCTTAAATAAATTGAGGGAACCGAACAGTGAAAACCTTCGCCTTTTTTTATTCTATATTCGTAGACTGCAATGCCAAATTTAAGATTACATAACCCAAAATATTTTAACGTTATCAACTAGAAGGGCACTCATTCATGTTTCCATAGCCACACCTTAGTTTGAGAGGGGAAAAGCGTTATTAGAATTGTGGCAGTGTATCGCTTGTCCCATGAAACCACTGTCCCTGAGTGTCCCATAAAGCCTGCTTTCTTTATGAAGTTTGAGCAGCTACATGTGTAGGCTACTCCAGTGGATTACTGGTACCCGTGAATGTGGATTGTGACATCATCGTATCTCTACAATTGACAATGTTTTGTAACTATTTTAACTTAACTAGCACCTGCTGTATTTAAGATGTATGGAATTTATTCAGCCAGGCCCAAATGCTCTGTCTCACAATGTTCATGAAAGAGAAAAACTGTGTATGTATCCGCCCTGTGATTTGGATCTATTCCGAAATTTAATGTGGTCTTCCTTGGCCCAAGTTACACTCCTCCAACAAGTTTGATGAAAATTGGGCTTGTAGTTTTTCTGTAATCCTGCTGACAAGGAGACAGACAAACACACAAATAAATGAATTGGATTGAAAACATAACCTCCTTCGCAGAGGTAATAGGAGAGTGTAAAATATCTGATATTCTCAACTTTCACATATATTTGAAGTATAAAAACTGTATACACATCCTAATAATGTCTTGTTTGTGTGAATAGTTGACTATACCCCTATCTAAACGTATTCCTTTTTGACACACAGCCTCCTCTTGAGAGCCTTGCCACGGTGGAGGAGACAGTAGTCAGAGATAAAGCCGTGGAGTCTCTGCGGAAGATCTCTCAGGAGCACTCTCCAGTTGACCTGGAAGTCCACTTTGAGCCTTTGGTCAAGCGGCTGGCCAGTGGTGACTGGTTCACTTCTCGCACATCTGCCTGCGGCCTCTTTAGTGTCTGTTATCCCCGTGTCTCCAGCACTGTCAAGGCTGAGATCCGCCAGTAAGTTGCATTTTAACAAAAGCACATGCTTTTTATGGAGCTCTAAATCCTTATTTGCTGTTATGTACATTATGTATGACATGGCATTAGGCGTGTAATGTAGACCTGAGGTGGTTCTGCAGTCAGTTTTGTTTCTCTGATAAAATGTCTGTTTGTGTTATCTCTAGGCATTTTCGCACCTTGTGCTCAGATGACACTCCTATGGTGCGTCGTGCTGCGGCATCTAAACTGGGGGAGTTTGCCAAAGTCCTGGAACTGGATTATGTAAAAAGTGACATAATTTCCCTCTTCACTGCTCTGGCCTCCGATGAGCAGGTATGAGCACCTGTCTTTCTTCTTCTCAACCCACTCTGTCTTCAGCAATCTCATCTGAGTCTCTTTTTGGCTGTTAAACCCAATGATGGCAATACTGATCCCATAACCTTTCTCCATCAGGACTCTGTTCGGCTGCTTGCCGTGGAGGCTTGTGTCAGCATTGCCACTCTGCTGCCTCAAGAGGACCTGGAGACCCTGGTGATGCCAACCCTGCGCCAGGCTGCAGAAGACAAATCCTGGAGGGTCCGCTACATGGTGGCTGATAAGTTCTCTGAGGTAAGCAGACGTAATTTTTACTTCCTTTTCCTCTCGCGTTGCTGTCACCCTAGTTAAATGTATAAATGACAACTGAGAATCACATCATATTTTAAGATGCCTTCAAGTTTTCAGCCTCCTGGATGCTTTGTATCTCAAACAACGTTAATGTTAACCTGTTGCAAACAGTGCTGTGATTGATATATTTCAGGGCAAGCACACAGGATAAGGGCGAAATACAATCCAAATATTAAAACGTTTGTAGGATATGCATCCTATTTAAAAAATTATGTGGCATTTTCCCTCATGGTAGCACAAGTGTATCTGTGAACTTGGGTCAAGTTTTATGTTAAAACCTCTGACTAATGACAAAGATGGCTGAAGTATTCTTGAATAAGAGCCTATTTTGAAGATCAGTTGAAAATGGATGTTTAGTAGCACTTGAAGCATTGCCCCATTTTCACTCTTGGACAATGCTCAAACCCATCAGGCTGCAGCAAATTCTTTTAGAGTGCTGGTGCTTCAGTTTTGGCAAATGTCACTTATATTTGTGTTCGTTTTCTACTGTTGCACATGTACTTTTCAGTCAGCTTGTTGCTGGATGGAACACTCAACTGGCAAAGGTGCTTTTGTGCACAGTAACAATTTCAAGCCAGAGTGTGATAAAGTAAAATTGACATTTAACTGTATTT
The DNA here is from genome assembly GCF_051107435.1 of Chaetodon auriga. Lineage (NCBI taxonomy): Eukaryota > Metazoa > Chordata > Actinopteri > Chaetodontiformes > Chaetodontidae > Chaetodon > Chaetodon auriga. Next base: position 11,816,364 of record NC_135080.1, read on the forward strand.
GTTACAAATTGTATGTAATGTAATTCAGTGTTTTAGCAATGATTTGTGTGAAACTACACTTGTGGGCTCTCTTTGAATAGACTGAAATGTGCTTTCACTGGTGCACATCATACAACAGTATCCTCTGAGCAAAGGGTTTTTCACATTGGAGCTATGACCTGTTGCCTTCTGTGAATCTTGAAAGTATTGTTGACTAGCTTTCTAGCAAACATTTAAATAAGTCTTAAATTGTTGAAAGCATTATATTTTGATTATATTTTTTTAAACCATTGACTGAGGGTTAGGGTTAGTGTAAGTTAGGGTCACTATCAAGCTTAGATTTGTTTATTTTTCATGACTGAAGTCTTGTAGCACATTATTCATCTAATGACTCTCAAAGTGTGAAAACCAGAGAATAGTTTCTATGATACCGTTTTTAGCTATGACTTTTTTGAATGGTTGTTATGCTGCCTGGAGAGAGATCTCAGAACTGCATTGTAGGTGGCTGATAAGTGGTGTCTTACACCATTTCTGTTCAGTGATGGTCTTTCAAGTTTAACATGGGTGGCTTCTTTCACTCCTCTTTCAAATCTTCAGTCTTTCCTTCGTTGAAAATCCTTCTGGGTTTTCCAGATACTCCTGCAATGTAGGGGATGACAATGTTGTTCAGTTTATGGTCCCTTTCTTCTCTCTCTGTTCTGTGTCTTTTTGCGGTCATCAAGACCGGAGTATCTGAAAAACTCAGAAGGAATGCATCAAAACTGCATGAACAAACGAACATTAAATCTGCCACAAAATGTTCACTTGGACTCAAGGATGAAATGATTAGAATTTGGTGGTCAAAGGTCAACTTGACTGACTTCACAAACCACTTTTCTGGCCATAACTCAAAAATTCATGTGCTCATGATGACAAAATTTGTGTGTGTCTAGCAGCCAGCAGCAACATCCATGTTTGAAGCGTTGTCTTCTGTCACGGCTATAACTTGTTCTGTCAGAATTTGTATTATTGGACAGGCATGTGAACACATACAAGTAATTTAACTCTTATTTTTTGTGTCTCAATTAAGTTACACAACAATAAACATATAGCAGTAGTCCACCACAAGCTCATTGGTTTTGATATTGGTCTTCAGGTGATTGTCATTGCACCATGTGGTTAGCTGTCTCAGTCCTCTTAGTGAAGACAGTATGTTTGACTGGAAATTATTCACAGGAATCACGCATGTCAGTATACAACTGTGAGGGCGTAGTTATTGTTTTTACATGAACTAAATGCTATCAAGGTTCAGGTCAAGTGGTTTGGTGAAGAAATTGACATTTCTTTGGTCATCGTAGTTGATATGTCTTTCTTTACATCCTTTTATTCTTGATTCTCCACTGAAATCCATAATGCGTTTTTGCGTTGATATTTTCCTCGCATGCTTATTTGTATATTGACACTTGCTGATTTCTCTCTGAATGTAGCTCCAGAAAGCAGTGGGACCAGAGATCACCAAGAACGATCTGGTCCCAGCCTTCCAGAATCTTTTGAAGGACTGCGAAGCTGAGGTCCGTGCTGCTGCAGCCAACAAAGTCAAAGGTCAGTACACGAATATACAATAATTAAATAAAACGTTAATGCTGAAGGGAGACTTGCTGAAAAGATTGATGGCCTGGTTTAATTAAACAACTGTTTCAACTTCATGTCCAGTCTGTTTTACTTTCTGACAGCGAACTCTTCTTTTCATTAGAATTCTGTGAGAACCTCCCAGAGGACAGTCGTGAGCAAACCATCATGACTCACATTCTGCCCTGCGTCAAGGTAAAAATAAATAACTAAACCTTTCTGTCTGCCACATTGTGATATTTCTGGTGCTTCATTTCTCAGTTGAACAAAAAATACTTTGATTTGCTATGAGTTATTAAGCATGGAAAACAACCAGAGGCGTATCTTTTTCTTGTCCTCCCCAGGGCGTTGATACAGACATGGAGTGTTGTGATGTATGCTTAAATGAAAACGGGGTGTTTACTGGGTTGATTTTACAACCTGGGTCTTATTTTTATAAAGCTGACCGTTATTCCTTTTGATCATGATAATGTTATATGTATCAACTCAATTGTCTTAATGTCTTAAATGTGGTGAACCGCCAATATATAGCAGTTGTAAAACTCAACGTGTGTACACTGCAAATGTCGAGTATACAGTTTCAGCTGCACAGGAAAGAAAATGTTTTGATTCATTTTCACATCAGCCTCAGTTTGCTTTTTCCACTGTGGTCACTGGGGCTTTGTTTACAAGCTGTATATTGCTTGTCCATCTGTATATGGCTCTGTATATTACATTGCCTACATTTCCCCTAGATTCTCCCGAGTTGATGAGTAGAAAACTGGCAAAAGCTATAGAAATAAGAATCAAGGTGTAAACAAAAATCGTTGAACAAGATCTTGAATGAAATGACAAATTGGTGAATTTTTGGAAATATAAATCTTCCCACATCTAGAGATTGATAATTGTGTGCTTGTTGTGATGCTCTTAATAAGAGTAAACCAAACCGGTGGCTGCTAAGGGGACATGTTTTGTGGGGCAGTTACAAAAGATAAGAGTGTAAGACATTATATGTATGTCTGCTGGTGTTGGTCCGATTCTGAACAGCAGATGGCACTGTTGGTTTTTTCTTTGTTCAACAATAACTTCAGCTGTGGTGGTACTGAGTAAAAATTCTTATGTCATAGCTTTTTGTTTTTAATTCACTAATGGTAGGTGCAGTACGGGTAGACCTTCAGTGACATTCCTTCATCAAAATGATAATTCTGCTTATCCTATCAACATATCAACAGTGAAACAAAGCTATACTGGTAGCAACAAACAGACCTTACAAAGCTGTAAAAACAGCTCAGAACATAAGCATCATGATAGTGTAGAGTCAGCGATGTGCTTAGATTCTTCATTAGGAAACTTTAAATTGATATCCTCAACAGTGCTCTAATTCCTCAGTACTCAGTGTTTCTGCCACAAGCTTCCATGTGATATTGGTTTGATCAGTTGTGTTCAATATAATCAGTGAACATGACTGGGTGATATGCAATTTCTGTGCCCTTTGTTTATATTATGGCATTTCTGTTTGTGTCTATATCATACTTGAAGTTATTCCACCTACAGTAGTTAACTGCAATGACTGTTGTCTGCACTAGTATTAAGTCCGTTTTGCTGTGTATTTACAGAGAAGGAGGCTATAATATACTTGCGCAGTGTGTTGTGAAAATGACCCATAGCAGTAGTCGTGATGTTTGTTTACGCACTCTCTGTCTTAACTATTTGTTTGTGCTGATCTCTCTGTCTCCAGGAACTTGTTTCAGACACCAACCAGCATGTGAAGTCAGCCCTGGCCTCAGTCATTATGGGCCTTTCAACCATCCTGGGCAAGGACAACACAATAGAGCACTTGCTGCCTCTTTTCCTGGCTCAGCTCAAGGACGAGGTAAAGGAAATGCAGTCTTGTAATCCTTGGTCCCAATTTCTGTTTTATATTTTAAGCAGCTGGCTTTGGAAATCCTCAAGGCATTGCTTAGTTTGGTAACATTCAAAAGCTTCCTGTGAAGGGTCTTGAGGTTGACCAACCTTGTTAGTCTTTAGTGATTGGCACGTCTTAGAGAGGGTAAAGCCACTTAGTCGCAGCCACCAGATGTACCTGCCTGCCACCTGGCTGGTAGGAGGATGATTCATGCAGTTGGCAGCCATACTGAGACCTTACAATTAGAAGACTGATTGTTGTGGCTAGAGGGAAGCATAATGAAAAGCTCCACACAGTGCAACTTCATAAGTTATTGCTTTATGCATTTGGATTTTACAGTAGTAAATGTAGGTATTTATTAGTTATAGTAGGTTGAGCGAGGCTACGGGTCCCAGGACCCTGGATACATCCTTTCATCACTCTGCTTTGTATTTTACTTACTTTTGTGATCATCAGTTATTAGACATAATTTTGAAATCATTTGTTGGTGGAGCTTTTGCACTAAGAAATTGTAGTGCATTGTGTTTGTCATTGTCTGCATAAAGTTACAATGGGATAGGTTTTATGACGAATGTACCAGCACTATCTAGTGTAACAGAACAATGATAGCCCAGTCATATGTTGTCCAACAAAAACATTTCCATGACACTAATTTGCATATTGAGATCAGACAGTTTGGCAGGTTAGACACAAAGGTATATAAATGTTTTGGACGCCTTGAGGCTGTCAGTCCTTCCCCTGCTTTCCTTAGTCCTATTTAAAGATGGCCCCGTTTCCTCACAGCACAAACTCAAGATGAGGAGTGTCTAATTAGATTACAGTCTAAACTGACAGCTTTGACTTGTAAATTTCAATAATTCAAGGTGCATCTATCTGAGGACAGATTTAAAGGCAGCCACATGGAGAACGTTCTTCAGACATGTCATTCGTTCAAGAGCTGAATTATTTCAAATTGTCGCTTTGACTTATTTTGACGTTACTCTGTGGCTTGCCTCGGCCAGGGCCAAGATTTATTCACTTTGAATGGAGTGAAAAACTGTACTATAGTTGTTGTTTGACTTTAAATTCAGGTTTGAGTTGAACATTATTTTTCCGATATCTGAATGCAACAATGCCCCATGCCACAAGCTTAAACATGGCCGTCTTTCAAATTTTCTCTCACAGTGCCCCGAGGTGCGTCTCAACATCATTTCCAACCTAGACTGTGTGAATGAGGTGATTGGCATCCGTCAGCTCTCCCAGTCTCTGCTGCCGGCCATTGTGGAGCTGGCAGAGGATGCAAAGTGGAGGGTCCGCCTCGCTATCATAGAGTACATGCCCCTGTTGGCAGGACAGCTGGTGAGTCATGGAGTCTAAGAACACAGCAGAAACTCGTATAAAATATGTTTTAAAGGTCTGTCTAATTAGTACCATGTGTAGAACCAGAAATATTAGAAATACTCAGACAAACAGAGGCCTGACTGTAGACATCCAGGAAAGCACTCTCATTACACTGTGTCCATGTTTTCCCAGGGAGTGGAATTCTTTGACGAGAAACTCAACACCCTTTGTATGGCCTGGCTTATTGACCACGGTAAGACACTCTCATGGGTTCAAGTTTTCCAAGGAGTTATGTGAAATGTTAACAAATGTATCTCATAAAATCTGTGCGCTATGTGACGCCACAAAGCAGAATATTTTTATTATTCCTCTGTGTCGGCAACAATCTGGCCAGAGGCATTGTGTTTTAGGGTTGTCTGTCCCGCCGTCCATCTGTCCGCCCGTGCATGTGTATGTATGCACGTCCCATTCTTGTCAACACCATATCTCAGGAATGATTTTGAGGGAATTTCTTCAAATTAGCCACCAATGTTCACTTAGACTCCAGTATTTAGATTTTGGTGGTTGAAGGTCACTGTGACCTCTGAAAACATATTTTTGGACGTAACTCAAGAATTGATATGCTAATTCTGGCTAAATATCACACCACTGTCTAAAAGGATATAATGAAGACATTTTATATCCAAAAGGTCAAAGGTCAAGTTCACTGTGATAACACAATGTTCTTCAAAAACACTTTCACACCTCCCATTATTCAACGCCTTAACTGAGGAACAGAAGGGCAGATTTTAACCATATTTCACATCTGGTCAGATACTGAATTGATGACTCTCATTTTTGGTGTCCACCTTGAAACTGTGGTGATTGCATAGATCTGTGCTGCTGGGTGTGAAGCATCCATGTTTTACAATCTGTAACTTCTTAACAGCAGCATCCATATTTGAAGCATCATAGCCCACCACAGGCTCATTGGTTCTGCTGGTATTGAGCTTCAGGTGATTGTTGTTGCACCATGTGATGAAGCTCTCTATCAGTCCTCTGTCCTCCTCTGTAAAAATAGTCTCTAAGTGAAGACAGCATGTTTCTCTCTGCAAATTATTTTCTGGAATCATACATGTCAATATAGTTATTAACTTCCTTCCTTCAAGTGTTCATTACACATGTTATGAGTCTGGGCAGACATGGATGTAATAGAACCTCAATGTGCTAATTAGCATCTTTTTTTGCTAGTATTCTTTTGTTCTAGATTTAGTCCCAAATGTTATCCCTGTTTTCTAGTTTTATTAATGTTCTTACGCCATAACCTCCAAAAAAATCACTCATTTTCCAAACCAACTTCCTGGTAAAGGACCTCCAAATTCCTCGTCCCCATGTTTTACAGTTGTGATAATTTTATTTGCTTTGGCGTTTGGCCCTCTGCTGCCGCGTGTGACTTCTTATAATGCACTCACCCTTTTTTGCACAATCTTACATACAGCTCCTGCAATATCTGCTCCATTTCCATTACACATTTTGGCGTGGTTGCATTAGTTGTCACTGTATTTGACTTGTTTCACTGCTCTTACTCACATTAGTCTAGCCAGTCAGCAGACAGGTCTCCTCTTAACACTCTGATACTGTATTATTACCAGAACCGGCAGCCTGTAGTTGAAAGAGATGGATTGATGAGCGTAGAGGATGGGTGTGAGAGAATGGGGGGTTACGGTAGGGGAGAGATGTGTCAATGTGCAGCTCTCTGCCATCATCTGCATCCTAATAGAGAGAAAAGGTCCCTTATTCACAGCCTTCGCACCACATGTACAGAATACTTTAGCTGTGAGTAGGCAAGGGGCAATGTGAATGACAATTACATCCTGTAGTGCAATAGTTTTGACAAGTTATCACACATGTCACCATGGATTACTTAAACTACTCAGTTGCACTCTTCTACTTTCTGTCTGTGTTACTTACCTTACTTAGTTCAACCTGGTCCTTGCAGACCACAACCTTTATAGGTTTATAGCGTACTTAATGGAGTTCAAAATCAGAGTTAGCTCACTCTGTGTCTGAGCAGCTTTGCCCCGCTTTCTTCTCTCCCCAGCAGTGAGACAGTCACCCATATTCAAATGCTGGAAGAGCTGTGTACTCAGAGCTGCACAACACAGCCTGCTCCATTTTATAACCCAGAACACTGTCTTTTGTATAAATTTTTCACTCAGAGTATATAGTGTTCTCTTCACGTTGAGTTTTCCAATTAGCGAGACACACGCTCACTATTGAGGACAAAGGGCCAACTGGGTTACATCATTGGAATGCTACTGGTGTGAGTTTCTGTGTGTGTGCGAGTGTGTGTGGCTGGGGTTAGGGCTGTGCCACCCTTACGTAAGCCCTTCAAAGCGAGACAGGACTACAGAAATCTTTTCTCTCACTGACGTGTATTACAAAGACATGTCTTTGTATCATTATAATTTCTGGTGTTTTTAACAAACTGATACTTCGGTATTTCTCACAATATGCAGCCAGTATACTTCGACACTTACTGAGTAAATTCTGTATAGACACTGCAAGATATCAGTATCAGTATATAAGGAGAAACTCCCCCCCCAAAAAAAAACACTCTTAATAGGGGGGAAAATGGAAGAAACCTCAGGAAGAGGAACAAAGAACAGACTCTCCTCCAGGATGGACGAACAAGCAATAGATGTGTATCCAGAATAGACCAACATTATGGACAGTCAGGATGGCAAAATTATACATTGTAAATATGATCTGGGGGAAGTGCAACATCCAGGTGCCGCCAAAGCGATGGCACCTGAGCCACACTATCTCCTGAACACCTGGAGAGACAAAAGTCGAGCACGCTGTTTACACAGAATGTTATTGCTTTGATTTTCTAGTTTATGCCATCCGTGAGGCGGCCACCTGTAACCTGATGAAGCTGGTGCACAAGTTTGGAGCTGAGTGGGCTCAGAACACCATTGTGCCCAAAGTGCTGGGCATGGCCAATGACCCCAATTACCTCCACAGGATGACTACTCTATTCTGCATCAATGTGAGTCAATGGCATCATTTCGTATAAGCTTGCTCCCATGTTTAGTTCCCCTTGAGTTACTTTGAAGGGTCCCATTAATGGGACACATTTTTCTGTGCTACTTACAGTTTCTGTCTAAAACAATATTACATGTAGTTTCTATTTGTAAAACTTACCTGTCCATTATAAATGTTGTTCACTGTTGTCACAAGTGACCACATGTATTTTTTATGTCAGGCTTTGGCAGAGACATGTGGCAAGGATATCACCACTAAGCAGATGCTACCAGTGGTCCTCAAGATGTCCAATGACCAGGTGGCCAACGTACGCTTCAATGTGGCCAAGTCCCTTCAGAAGATCGGCCCCGTCCTCGAAGAAAGGTACATGTCTTTGTAATTTCAGTATCAGATATTTTTCTCTCCACTCTGACAAAAACATGCTACCACACCAAAACAAAGAGCCGTCGTTCACAATATGTTTAACAATTCTCGTCTGATTTTGTCCCAAAGTACCCTTCAGACAGAGGTGAAGCCAGTGCTGGAGAAGCTGGCCACAGACACAGACATGGATGTCAAGTACTTTGCCCTGGAGGCTATCGGTGGTAAGAATTTCTCTCTCCTGGTTCGTATTTTCCGTGTGTTAGAAACTTGGCGTAGTAAAAAAAATTGTATTCTCGTTTTCTCCTCTTCACACAGTTCTGCCCCTATCATAAAACCAACCCAACAAGGCAAAACCAGAGAACCACCTGAAACAACAACAACAACAACGCAAACACTTTTACAAGATATTTATTGATGTGCAGGAACAACTGGTTAATGTATAGAGAAAGCTGTTAACAATTGTTTTATCCTTTTTCTTTCTTCTTTTGTTAACTGTCCAATGGTAGACCATGTCCAGGCATAGCACAGACTTCTTCGTTAACCTTTCTCTTTGCTGTAAATGGGTGCTTAAACAAAGGCAGAGTGATGAAATTTCATTAAGTTGTGCATGCTGACTAATGTGCTACTGTACTAGCTAGGCATCGCGAACCAGAACCCCTCTCACATTCCTCCCTCGTACATCCTTGGCCACTGTTGTACTCTAGCCGCAGTCATCGCAGCATACCACATGTCTATGTTCGCTACCTAGCACCTAGGGCCACGCTAACTCTCTGCGCTGCTGCACTTTCCTCCCAATGCTAAACGCAAACTTTGAGCAGCAGATGCTTCAACAGGCTGTTCACTTAGCCCTCTGACGGCTCTCGAATCACTGAGACTCTGGTGTGGCTCTCCAGAGAAGGTATTGAAAGGTCTGTGCAGGCCTGGTAGGCTTTCTTATTTCTCCACCAGAGCAAACCTGCCATGTCTCCTAAATGCTATACAGGATTGTTCTGTCCAAAGCTCTAACAAAGAAATAATGGGGTGTCCATTACTGCATGTAATCTGATGAACACTCTCAATGATTACATGTACTAATCAATCTCGCATGGTGTCCTTTCCCAACTCTACCGGCCGGCCCTGCCCTTCTGCACTGTTTGTTCTCTGCAGCAACACAGATTGAATTGGTCGAACAAACGAATTACCTCTTCCCACTGTAATAGGGACCAGCTCAGTCGTAAAGCGTTGCTCATAATTATCCCTCCTCTAAATCCCCGGTGATTTCGTTGATGTGCTAGGGTGGGAAGATGTAGTAGTGATTTTCTGCAATATGTTCTCGGCATTGCTCTTAATGTTTGTGCCAACGACTTTGATAAGCAGTGGTGTTTTCTTTTAGTATGCCTGGGTAATCAGCTTTCACCTGCCCTGCTCCGCGAAGAGACAGCGCTCTTTTCTGTGAGGGACACTTAATTCTTTGGACGTTAACGAGACGTTAAAGCTACAGTGACAACAGCTGTTTGGGCAGTGAGGCTAACAAAACCACGGCACTCCTTGTGTCCTAGAGCCACCCAGTTTTCCGCATAAATCCATGCTAAGTCCTCCACTGTACACGAGATTTAAAAGCGTAAGGTCAGCGAACATGAAGATTATTGCTTACAAATCTCCGCACGATGGAGAACAAACGCATGCTTTCAAAGAAAGTGGGATGGGGGCATGGAGCATGTGTACGTAAGGCTGCATATTGTTTTATTACGGGGTGGGTGGGTGCTGGGGTGGTGATGGGCGGGTTGAATAAACGTTTCGTCTGTGTTGATAAAAGAAACTTCTGTCTTTCCCTGAACTGCTCCTGCTGCTCCCTTCTCCTCCCCTCTCATTTTGTTCTCTTGAATAAACCCTGATTGTTGATTGTCCTGTAGCAAGAAGACTGTGCTTTTATTTTTATTTTGAATTCTCTTCACAATTGGGATGCTGTACTACTCCATCTTGATCTGAATAAAGTAACACAAAGGAACTGGTCTAGCCTGCTTTTCTCACCTTTTTCTGCTCAAGTACCCCGAGGCCTTTTGTCACCATGATTGCCCATTTGCAACATGGTGGCGACAACAGGAAATAATTATACATCAAAAGAAGCAATTTATTAGATGTGTAATGAATCACCAGTGAAATATGCAGTGCCTATAAACATTTACATGAAATCATTGAATCTCAATCAGTTAACATAAAGCAGTACATGTGGTTTTGAAGTTTATAGTCAAGTTCAGTATAAGGACAACTCATGACTGAGTCCAGATGACCAGGCGACATCACACTACCAACAAACTAACAATATGTTTATAATCAATACAATCAACTTAAAAAACTGCCATGCTTTCTGACACTTACTACCACAAGATGACAATGTACAAATACACCAAGAAGGGGCTAAATTATCTGAAGAACTGCTGGAACTCTGCTGTGTACATTAAAACCGTTGAGGTCTTAAAAGAGGCTGACGTGTGTGCACTGGGTGTAGCTGTAGTGATGTGGTCTGAAGTGCTGAGTCAGTCTCGACTATCGGCTCAGTGAATGTGCCTGAAGGAGCTGAAATTGTGTGAAGCCATAACTAGAAAACCATTGACCCCCTCTCATCACTTCATGGACTCCTTTGCTCATCTTTGTCATGCTGCACGCAGGCCTGGACTCTGTGCAGCTTCGGCTGTCTGTTGGGCTCATTTTCTCGCTGGAAAATACATTACCCAGTCACAGTTGTCTTGCAGACTGCAGCAGCTTTTCCTGGAGGATTTCTCTCTTTTACTGCATCCTCTTTCTCCTCAGTTCTGACAAGCCTTCCAGATCCTGCTGCAGAGAAGCATCCCCAAAGCAGGATGATGCCACCCCCAGGCTTCATGATGGGGGTGATGTGTTCCTCATGTTGTGCTCTCAGCAAACCAAGTGTTTATTACAGTGCAAGAAAAGCTTGTTCAAAGCTGTTCCCCCCTCCCCCCCAAAAAAAGGCCTAATTATATCCTCAGTGACTTTGTGATATATAACCAAAAGTCCAAAATGATAAATACTCTGCGGGCTTTGTAACAATACCCATTTAAGCATCAAGTATAGCTTCTCAGCCTGTGAAAGACTCAAGAAAATGTGGGATTAATTTCACATGTTCCTGGTCTCGTATTTAGTCAGCTCTAACCTGGCAGGCAGCTGCTGTGGAGATGAAAGCGTCGGTCCTTCAGGCTGTTATGGCCACGGGGAACCATGCAGAGCGGCGCAGGATCTGTAGCTGACAACTGCCCTCGCCCTGACAACTGCTGGGGAGAGGAACGCTGCAAAATAAGGGCTGGGCTGGGAAAGCGTTTGAATGTATGAAAAACATGTTTACTTTTTTTTTTTTCTTCTTCTCTTTGGACCTTTGTTTTCAAAGTCTGAGCAGCACTTTGTTTTTTTGCTGAGCAGATCTTCGACGCACCGCCCTTTCTGGTAATTCCAAATGAGCAATCAGCAGAGAGGATTAGGGCAATAAATCACATGGCAGAGATCTTTATGAGAATCTCAACCTTCCTTTTTTAATCTCCTCAAATCTCCCATCGGCCCTGCTCCGAGCCATGTGCCCTCCCAATCCTCCACCCAGCCCTTTGACTGTATACCTCCAGTATGCACATACACCGTGATGCACAGGTTGCTGTAGCTGCTGTGTGTCAGCACATTATGCAACGGTGAGACCACCTTGAGAGCTATTTAGAATATAGCAGCTTGAAGGGAGGATGGGCTTTTCAAGGAAGTAGGAGGAGGACCGATGGTAGATGGATCCTGTGGGACTGATAACAAACCATACTTGTATAAACGACGAGTTATCTTTTTTTAAGCCGGTGATCTCGACGCAGGAGGAGGAACATGCCAAGCTTTGAACTGCAGTTTTTCCTACAACCTAAAATCTTCATTAAAACACGATTACTTGAGGCCGAGGGCTAATCCCCCCCCCCCCTTAAATCCACTAGAGGTCACGAGGCAGTAATGAAACAGCAGCAACCTATTTCTTTCTATTTAGGTCCTGTTATTTGGGGGGATTTTCAGCAGCCAGAGCCCTTGACAGCGCTGAGAGCCCTGACGTCAATGCAGCTGCCTCCCAGGACTGTGTCATTTATAATGAAAGGAGTCAAGCAAAGCCCCCCACGCAGCACGGCACGCACACACACACACGCACACACACACGCACACACAGAGGTCAGAGCTCTCAGGGTGACAAATGACAAACATCAGTCGGGTAGAAGTCTGGCGTTGGCCCACTCATTTCCAAGTCACCTTGTCACTCCAGACAGCCCCCCCCCCCCCCCCCCCCCCGTCATCTTGCAGCACCCACTTTATAAACAGTGCAAACTTCCTCCTGTAGATAATATCAGAGCAAACACGATCGCTCAAGCGGAGTGTGTGACTCTTGGCTCGGCTGTAACATCCAGCCCAGAGCCTGCAGGAGCTGATTTTTTTTTCCAGGCACTACTGGGTCATCTGTACTGGGATTTCTGACTCTGTCCATCTGCCGGCCAGCATGCGTTCAGCGTGGACTCAGAGACAAGGGACTGGGGCTGAATAATGGGGGACACACACACACACACGCGTATGAGTGCGGTGTGACCTTCAGTGAAGAGCTGAAATGATGGGAGAAAAGCGTTGTTTCGGTGGCATATCCTGAGCTGCAACATCTACGTCACACACGCTCCCTACAAAGCCTGTGTGCTGCACTGGGATGTTTCTGTGTGTTTACTGCACGGTGAACACAGAAAAGGTGCAGCTTGTTCTAAAAGTTTTTTTTCTTCTTCTTCTTCCCCCTCTGCATTCAGAGCTCCAGCATTTGTCTCTGAGGCTTTTTTTTTTTTTCTTCCCCAGCTCTAATTCTGAATAGTGCTGTGATCTCCTGCTCTAAAAGACGCAGTAGGATGTTGTCATCCACCCTCCCCCTGTTGTCATGGCAACCATTGATGTCATTACAGTATACTTTGGCCTGATGAGTGAATAGGCCTCTGATATTGTGATATTTTATGGGAAAAGAAGATTACGGCTGTACGTTCTCCTATCGGCCTCCTTTTCTCTGTCTGTCTCCGTGTCTGACAGGCAGCCGGCTGAAGGTCTCAACAGCAGACAATGGCTCTGGATACATGCTATAAATAACTGCGTTTAAGTGGAAAACACTGGTGTCTTGTAGGGAAATTGGCTTTGAGGTCGCACTTTTCAAATGTAGAATTTAAGTGTGTCAAAACAGCCTTTATGTTTCATCTGCCCCCCCCCCCCCATACCAGAGCAGGAGGTGTTGAGTGAGGAGATTTTTTTTTTTTTTTTTTTTTTTCCCCCACCAGCAGAGCTCATGGGTGGATCCCATTTAAAGCCACTGTCTCGCAGCTCTTTTCACAGAGTCAAATTAACTTTGCATTAAAGGCAACAGATGCAAAATGTGAGGCGACGTCGGCTGAAACCTGATCGGTATCATGGCGGAGTTTTTATACGGGCTGAGTGTGAGCTGCCATGTTTCAGACTTATCAGTTTGGATCAGCAGCACCAACGGTGTGCTGTGTGCATGCTCTGATCCCAGGAAAAGAAGTGAGACCCTGGTTTCCATGAACAGATTGACCCTCCCCCCCTCCACACACACCCCCTGCTACACCCCCAGCTACCTCTGACGGTGTATTAGCGGGATTAGCTGTTCTCAGTCTGAGTGGGCTGATTGGATTGACGTGTTCTCTCTACATGATCCTTTCCACACAAGAAGGACAAACCTCTGCTCTCAAACAGCGTTCAGAGGTCCCTTCATTTTTTCCACTAGCGTATTTTGCTCGCGGTGTATTTACAGAAACCTGCAATCTTCTCCTCAACATGTGCAGCTGAGGTCATCCAATCAGAGCTCGGGTCAGGGCGGCCCCCTTTAGACGCACTTTACTATCAAGAAAAAGGTGTTTGAGTTTCAGGTAGTTTGATAAATACTGACAGAGACGGGCGAAATGTGATGTCAGATCAGCCACCGGTCAGGGCTTGGTGAGTTATTCAGTTAACTGTGAGCATAAAGGAGTTGAGCAAAACGCTGCGCTGGCTCACATCTGTTTGTACAAAGGAGAGTGAGTTGCTTGATGTGTGGATGGCGCAGAAAGGTGCATTTGAGCATACAGACAGTTCTGGTTTTATCCGTCCACGCGCCCTCGTTTGCTGCTTTTTGTTTTAGTGGATTGACTTTTGGGCAGTGGTACATGAACAGAGCCTTTGCTTGGTTACACTGCAGGTAAAAATCCCGCCTAACTAACAGACTGAAAGTATGATCAGCAAAGTGAGCTGAAATCAGAAGTAAACATGCTGGTGCAGAAAAGAAAGGCTTTTTTTTGCTGCTGTTATGGGATTAAGCCCTGTGTTTTTATTTTTGATTTAAATCAATTTGTTTACCTGAAAACAGTTTACTGGCATCAAAGAGGCTGGAATATTGGGGGTCGTTAGCGCGCCTCGTGCGCCTCGCCGTGTGAATGACAGTCGTTGAGGTTGTCACATGAGGAGAAGTTGTTAAACCTCCTGTGAAGGGATGAAAGGACAGCATTGTAGGTGGAGGATGAGTGGTGTTGTAGACCTCCTCCTCTGTCGAGGGATGGGAGGCAGCCAGTTGGAACTGAAGAAGCCCCTCGGATGAGAGGCGGGACCGGGTCCAGTTGCCCTTGATTCAACCCTCCTGCCATAGTTCAGTTTAAAGTCCACTGACGAAGCACTGCTGAAATGTGGAACTTAGAGACTGAGGACTGCATTAAAGCAACAGTTTGATGAATCTGTGTGCAAACCTGTGAAGCTATGAGCACCACAGATAAAGCTCCATTCATCACCTCCACTGTCTCGGCGCAGGCGACTGCCCTCGACCTCCTCACACTCACTGTGGTGTCAGTTTGGGAACACGCAGTGGAACGATCAGTGCAGGTGTTTTACATGCTGAGTGCTCCTAAACCAGTGTGTGTTTAACCAAATTGCTCTATTTTTCCCCCTCGGGCAGGTGATCTAACCCAGGGGCGGGGCATTGGCCGCAGCTGAAGTGCGATTGGCCCTCGCGGTGCCCCTCTTTGCTTCAGAGCGCTTCATTGGCTGGCTTTCAGGTGGTTTTTGTAGTTATTGAACACATAAGAAATGAGCAGAATGCAGGAGCTGAGGTCAGATTCTGGTGGGTGGGTGGTGCTGCGGGGTTGGATGTGTGTAAATCATTACTTTGTGCACGCTCTTTGATTTCATGCACATCCTCCTCCTCTGCTCACCTCAGCCAAACCAGCGCTTCAAAGCGACTCTGCTTAATTGCTTCTTTTGTCTCGTCACCTGTCAGAGCAGACGGGCAGAGTTTACAGCTTCAGGGTAATTCTGTCCAGGTACGCTGTCACTCACTGACAGGTAAATATACGACCTTTTAAATGCTTCCTCTGAACGCCTTAACATCCTGCTGCTTGTTCTTCAGTCATGAGCGGAGAACTGCACATCTGTCATTTCAGGCTGCGACCAGAAATATGTAACACCTTTATAACTGGAGCTGTGACCGTGTTTCCTCTGTCAACAGATGTTTTTGTTAGCGCTTAAGTCTCGCATTAGAGAACAGAAATGTCGTAATGATGCGACAGAGGCAGTCCTGCGGCTCCTGCTGGATTGGCCGCCTCGGGGGCTTTAGTCCTGGTTGAAATGATTTCAGGTTCAGCGGTGACTCAACAGTTTATACGAAGCACTTGGTGTGATTCATTTTTCCAGGTCATTAACCCACGCCCACACCGTGCAACACCGGGGTGCTATCAGACGGCTGCAGTTTGTAGTTACAGGACAATTGGATTATGTGGAGAAGATGGCAGAGTGTCTGCTAGAAAATGCTTAAGTGTCAGCTCTGTAGTTTCAATAACCAGTGTGAACACAAACGGTGACTAAGTATTAAATCAAGAAGTAAGGAAAGAAAACACAGACAGTGTTTTTTTTTTTTTTTTATGTTCAATAAACCTTTTTTAATCTCAACAGCAAGTTAGCTTATGTGTGGTCAACATCAATGAAGGTAAATATAAAACTGGATTTCTATTGATAGATTGATGTTTTGTTTTATCAGCAGGAGGTGAAATTATGATACTCGCAAACACGTCCACTAGAATCTTCATGACTTTAGTCTTCAACTAGAGAAATATTGCTATAATACTTTTAAATGGCATACACTGATTGACCAACAACAAAAACAAAAAGAGCACAGTAGAGAAGCTGATAAAGAAGCTCCAAAACTCCACACGGTGGGTCGTACAGGGAAACTTCTGAGGGACTTTGGTTTTGTACCTTTGTAAAACCTGGCTCTACTGACTTTTGGAAGAAAAAAAAAAACACAGAAAAGAAAAAAAAAAAGTAATAAAACAAATGAGAAAAGGGTCCAACCAGAAATAATGGCGCTATTCAAAAATCTTCATTCAGATTGAAAAAAAAGTAAAAGGCACACTGAACACTTTTCACGTTCAACACAAAATTCAACCTCGGCGCAGCTCGAGCGCGCACCGAAGACTCACTACACCTCTAATTTGTACAAAGAAAGTGTTACTCCGTCTTGGATTAAAATCAACAATCAGATAAAGTGTTACTGTGTCTGGTCTTTCGTTGAAAGAAATTTGTTTTGTGTCCATTATTGGTGGGGAAGACCGAGAGGAGAAAGGTGTTTCCTACAGATTGCGCTTCGTTTCATCTGCCAGGAAACGGCAGAGCAATAGGAACCTTTTCCACCTCCGCCGCCGCCTCCTCCTCTCCCGCTACGTCTCGTCTCCCCCTCGTTGTCAAAGTGCTCCAGTATTCAACTTCCACAGATCATCCTGTAGCTGTTCTAGCCTGACCATTGACAGAATGAAAGAAAACAATCAAAAATATTCCCTTAAAGGCGAAATCCACCCTTCAGTCCTCCTGCACTGCTTTCCAACACGAGCCACAAACTGGGTGTGAGCTTGTTCCTGTCAGTGAAATGTGGTATGGCCATATAAACATATTCAGCAAACCGACTAGTTTGTAAATTTCAGGGTGGAACGATTAATGCAACCACAAGACCTGTTTTGCAACATGTCTTGTGGCCGCAGTGCACTTTGCCCTATTGAGGCCATTGTTGCTGGAGTTATTAGTGCGTCTGTTAAATGTCAGAGCTCAGTGGTGACTTAATGAGCATTTGCTCGACGATCCTGAGGGACGGACATCAAAAGTTGCGTTTGATGCCAGAAATATGGCATTGAGGTGTCACTGTGATCGTTCTACTCAGAGTAAAGTGACAGAAATGTGCCCGTTTGCTTGTTGATTTTACTCTTCTGTGAGAATTAACTAAACATATTTGAGGTTCGGACTGTTTGTCATTCAAAAAAATTGTGATTTTCACCATTTTCTGACATTTTGTAGACCAAAACAACTGATTGATTACTCAAGAAAATAACAGCTGCAGCCCTAATCTGTTGAGAAACAGTGTGAAAAGCATTTCAGGGTGGATTTTTCCTTCAGGTCTTGCACAGGACTGCAACCACAGTTGGTCCCGCCGTCACATAAGACTGTTGACTGCAGCTGTAGAGTCAAACCAGCTCTGCATTTAGAGTCTGACAGTGACCTCTAAGATACATCTGCTCAGTCCAGCCGACCGACTGAGAGCGCCCGTCTATTCTAAAGGCTAATCTGACTACAAACACTCCTCCAGTTTGACCCGTGACCTCTGAAGGTCAAACACTCTGCAGATGGTCACAGTCCGATAATCTCGTCTCAGCGCTCTGACGCTCGCCGGCCTGTTATTAAAATGAAAAGTAGGTTACTTTTTAAATCATCGTCATCTGCCAGAGGAGTTACATCTGTGCGCTTCAAGTAGATTGAACACAGTCTATGTGCTCTTCAAAAGAAAAAAAAAAACAAAAACAGATCTCTCATCTTGTTGCTGGCTTGCTGTCAGTCAAAGAGCGGTGGTGAGCCTATAGTTAAAAATCCAGTGTCAGGTGACCGACGTTCTGCTGGTCTTCGTCTCACAGCAGCCCCAACGTCAGAGAGGAAACATTCGTGAAATCTAACGCAGGGGTCGTTCCATTATTCTAAACACGGTTCATCCATGAAACAACACAGAGGCATGACTGGAGCACTGAGGATGTAAACCAGAATTTATCTAAAAGCTACGACTGTGCACCGAAGGAACAGCACAGTTTGAGTCATTCTGAAGGGAGACATCAATACAGTGTTCGTCTTTTCAGTCATGACGACAAATGATTTGACAAATTTGAAGTATGAACTGTGCAAACACACATAATCACGCACGCACGCACGCACACACACACACACACACGACTGTCTCCAGGCTTGTCCCTGCACTTCCAGGACGAGTGAGTGAGAGAGAGAGAGAGAGATTATCTCCTGGTTACATCATCAGCTCAAGTGATGTCACTGCTGACGACTCAGAGGTCCCCGGGAACCAATCAGAGCTGGCTGTACAGGTGAGTCTTCCGTTCGCAATCCCTCAAACATTAAAGATTAATATTGCTTCAGTATTGCCACAAAAATAGAATAATATTGACTGTCTAACACCGCTACTTCTCAACCAAATTCACGTTAATTACATCAGCCCTCATTTATCAGGCAAACACGTGAGCCGCAATTCAACTGTTAAACAGCCGCGCGGCCATTTTTCCTGCAAAAAAAACTGCTAATTAGCCATTATCTTGTTGAGTGTAATGAAACCCGGCAAGTGTGTGCAGTCAGGTGGAAAGGTGAAGCAGCGGTTCAGTAGTGTAAGAAATGAATCAGGATCAGTAGTTACAAGTCACAAAAAACACAAAGAAAACTCAAAAAACTGTACTATTTATGTCACATGACACAAAACCCTGCAGCTGCAGGTTCGCGTTCTACCTATTATTTTCATTTCGTCAGTCAACTAAAAATAGCTTTTTAGAGAAAGTTTAGCGCTGCTCAAAGCACAAATGTAGCTCAACGAACGGAGCGTCACTCACCAGCCTGGTGCTTCAATCCGCACGTTTAAGGTGTTTGATTTCGTTTGCCTTTCTGGAGGAATACTGTGTATGTTAGTGTTGAAACCTATGAATACGGCCATCACGTTAGCCTCTGCGCTCACATTAGTGTGTGAAATCATTTCTATAAAGAGGACAAAAAAAACCCCAAAACACTTTTAACATGTGAATTTGCGGTGACGTCCATGGTACCGTGATAAATGAGGGCCATTTTCTCTTGTTCAGTTGTTTTTTTTATCTACTGAAATAAAAAAAAAAATGCACAAAAGTGTTTTAAGAACCAGTCTATTGTTGTCGATGGTGTCCTATTTTAAATACAAAAAGCACTGCCAGCCATTGTCCTTTTGGTTGCCTGTCAGTCAGTCCTAAATTAGTCCACTTCCAAACCATTTCTAGGTGAAATGCTGCACTCTGGCAGCCTCCAGGATGTGCAGCACCTCCCCCCCTCCCGGGCTGCGCGGTGCAGTCCCCACAGGTGGCACAACGTCTGTGACAACAGTGGTCTCGCCAAGTCAGCAGGGCGAAGCTCGCATTGGGCCACGTATCGGACCCTTTCCCGCCTCACAGAGCTGATGAGAACGAGAACAGAGGAGGAGAGGGAGAAAGGGAGGTAGGCTAAGGGAGGCTTTTGGTAGAAAGGTTGTCTGAGGTTCGTCACAACTAAGAAATGAAGTTTGTATTAGTCGTACAAAAGTTAACACTTCTCCTTCCCTGTTGCTACGGTTGTGGCCTCCACTTACATCTCCATTCTCTCTGCTCTTAGTGCCGTGTGGGTTCTCATTGCTTAATACTGCTTTCTATTAACCCCCTCAGCTGGCTTTAGTTGACCAGTACGAAGCCATGCTGGGAGTCCACGGTCTCCATCATCTCACTGTCCAGGAGGGAGCTCTGCAGCTCAGGCAGGCCCAGGCCGTCTGACTGCCCCGGACCAGCCAAAACCCCGGCCATCGCTCCGGCTTCAGCCTCTCCTGGAGCGGGCGGGGGCTGTAAGGCTGGGTCCAACGGGAACTCATACTGCTCTGAGAGAAGAGCCTCAGGCCCCAGGACCTGCTGCTCACAGCCTGGAGGATAGCTGAAGGCCAGGCCGCTGGCAGAGGCTTCGTGGGGCTGGGGGTTGTGGAGGTGGTGGAGGTGAGATCCAGAGGGCAGGTGTTGGGTGTAGTGGTGGTGGCTCATGTAGGGATCATAAACCAGCCCCTCGCCCGGTTCCATCAAAGGGCTCAGGCTGTGGGGGTGGCTAAAGGGAGGAGAGGCCTGAGGACTGCCCTGCTGCTGGGGCTGAGGCTGGTGGCCGGCTGACATGGGGGGGCCCTGAGGGGAACTTTGGGACGCCGCCGGGTCCAGAGCAGGGCTGCCTGTCGGGTAGGATCCTTCAGCTATCTGCATCTGGTTGAAGTAGGCCTGCAGCCCCATGCCCTGTGACTGCTGCAGGTACATCCTCTTCTGGTGCAGTCTGTGGAGAGAGCAGAGCAACAACACTTTGAATCAACACAGCAGGTGAGAACAATTTCAGCAAGTTGTTCAGTGATTCAAGTAGGTCTGCTGTCAGAGAAACAGTCAGCCAATCAGAGCTTGGTTTATGGGACTAAGAATGGGGGACTGTCCTACAAAGCTAGCTTGCTATTTGCTTACATCCAAAATAATTAGCATCAGAAAAATGTTCGTTGCTACAGACGAAGTTAAAGCAAAACATCAACAACATAACTCCTCCTAACTCACACGCTCACAGTGTCAGGGAAGATGAATGACACAAAATGCTTATTTTGGCTCTGACAGCAGTTTTTGTTCCTGGGTGATGAAAAAAGTTCCATTCATGTTGCCGTACAGCAATGTATGACTAACACTTATTTGGATTTACTTGCGATTGCCAATGCTTTTTTTTTTGGCTCTAAGTAAAATCTTCCAGCAGTGAAAGGTCACATCGCTAAATCAACACAAGAGAAAAACACTGGAAATATTTCAGAAGATGGAAACAAAGAAGAAAAAAAAAGGACATTTAGGGCGTGATTTACCTGTGTTCCTGCAGCTGCTGCTCTAAACTTCGAGGTGTCTCCTTACAGAAAAGTTGGCAGCTCGCGGGGCTGTTAGCCAAGACGTTGGCCTTTTGGGCAGAGGAGAGATCGGGACTGATGACTGCTGTTCAGGATAATAACCACAGTAACAGGCTACAAACTGTTGCAGCACTGTTGCATCATTGCTTCTAATCCTTAAATTTCCAACTGATATCACTGAATGTTACACAAAGCAGCTGTTTGGCTTTAGGGAGGAAGACATAGCGGTACATGCACCTGTGTGTACATCATAAACTTGTTGAATAAAGTCCTACTGAGCGAGTGTAGCTGGTGTTAGACTGTACCTGTAGTCTATGAGTGAGGTATTGTGTCTCCAAACTCTGTCTGCGGGACAGGAGAGGCGGATGCAGCCCACCTTGGTATAAAGCTAGGCCCTCCTGCTGCTTGGATGCCTCGCCCTTCGATCAGAAACACAAAGCATTAGAACAAGGGACGTTTGCGCTCGTGCACGTGTGCGCGCGTGCACGTTTCCCAGATCCCCTCTCCCGTCGGTTAATAAAGCTGTGTCAGGGTCTGGGTGCTTCATCGTGTGGTCTAACTGGATTATCCATGCTGTCTCCTGCCCAAATGCCTGCGTGGTGACTGATCAGCCAGATGCCTTTCTCTAAATGGCATGTACCACAGGGATTACACAGTAGTTAAATGAAATGAAAGCAAATTAAAAGGATGATGGGGCCTGAGCATCATAACCAACAAAGAGCTGCGTTATTGCATTACGAGAGATGGACAAAACTAGATCTTGTCTGCTTCTACAATTAATTTTGTGTGTTTGCCTTTTTTTTTTTTTTTTTTTTTAACATGAAGGCCTGTGGATCCTTCCTCAAATGGCTCCCCTTGCAGTGTGTTCACGTAAGTGTATTATTTTGTGTGTATGTGTGCCCGTCTTTGTGTGGCATTGGAGCTTGGGCCGTTTGAGTGCCAGTCACTACTATGGTTAAGTCTGACTGACTTCAACAATGGCTGCATTCACTTTGGCCTAGGCTCCAGGCTCCAGGCCCCAGGGGGACGGGAGACAGTAAACAAGCCACAGTTGGCTGCCTCTCCTGGGGTTACACAACAGCCTGGGTGCCTGTTTTTTTTCTCTGGCCAACATGGGGTGAGGATGGTCGAGGGGCTGAGGCTGAGAACGGGTTTGGGAGAAATGGGTATGAGTGAAAGATGTACGTGTGTGTGTGTGTGTGTTTGTGTGAGAGAGAGAGAGAGATTTTTCTATGATTATGCATAAGACTGACCTCCAGGAGGTTGTGCAAGTGGTGTTGTGGTCCCAGGGGGCCCATGGCGGCCCCTTCCCCGGAGCCCATCTGCTCCACTAGCATCTGGACTTTGTTTAGCTCCAGGATGCCTTTGGTCCTCGCCAAGTTCTGGAGGTGCTGCCGAAACGCAACCAGACCTGAGAGCACAAACAAATCCAAACAATACAAACTCAGTATTGATTCTCTGCAGCCGATCAACAGCTCTTCGTAACAGGATGTCAGAGGCTCCATCCTGTCACAGAGTCGGGCCTAATCCTCACTGACGTTAGCAAACTGGCTGGCCTGTTAGCACTTCTCATCACCCCTACTGACATTGTGACTGGATGTACGTCATGAGCCACTGTGGGTGTGTGTGTTTGTGTGTGCACATGTGACAGTATCTGTGCGAAGTGGCTCTGATAAGACCCATCCAGTGGTGACGAGCTGTGGCTGCGAACGACAGGACCTGACTCACTGCGATGGTGGGAGTTATTTAAAACAAGAGTCAGCAGTCTGACGCAAAAGAATCCACCGCATCAACACTCTCCAAAGAGGATTACGAAAAATAAATATATAAATAACTGCAAATACCAACTGGGAGTACACAGAGAGCCTGTCAACGTGCAGCCAGGGAAGTAACACATTTTTAAGATATAATTATAGTTTCGACTTGGCTAAAGCGCAGGTGATTTACAACCAGCAAGCACAGAATAATGTAACCGTAAAGGAAGACAAACAGAGAGGTGGATAGGTTGGGTAATAATTCTCTTCCTCTCTGATGTGGAATAGAGACAGACTGAAACTTTGAAAAGAGAAAGAAAAGCATGATGGAGGACAAGTGGTTAAGAGAAGGAGAGATGGATAGAGAAAAAGAGAGAGAGAGAGAAGGGGGAAGAGAGAGAGAGAGAGAGAGAGAGAGAGAGAGAGAGAGATGTGGGCTGAAACCTTCAAATATCTGTCTGTGATTCATAACGTGAATCATCACTGTTGTAGTCGTCAGAGGGACTGGAGAGGATGAGAGAAGAGGAAGAGATGAGGAAAAAAAGGGTGTGAAAAGGAGGGGGGGAATGAGGCACTTTTATCCGGAAGGCAGTATACATATATCTGTGTGTGTGTGTGTGTGTGTGTGTGTGTGCAGAAGGGTGTGAGGGAGCAGCTGCAGCAGGGGTGTTGCGTCTGTGTCTTAAGAATCAATGCTCTTCCTCTTGACTGGTGCTCCAGCGCTCTGTGGATCCTGGAGCCTCAGACATATGCACTGTGACACTTGATACGTCAAACTCTCTGCAGTTTGTAGTGGCTGAGCTCAAGGAGACGCGTCGGATCCGCCGTTTAATTGACACTCGTGACTGACGGGGATTTCAAAGCTTTTCACTCAAGCTGTCCTGTTTACTTCCACTTAAGACAGTGATTTTCTATACGTCGCAGAATGTCTTTCAGCGTCGTCTCTCGAGAGCACATCTGAACTTGCTGCATTTAGCCGTGTATATGGGGCGATAGGGATTTAATATTGTGGACATTATGAGCCGTTAAGTACGGCAGCAAAAAGCATCAAAATTGATCTGGGCATAATGCAACTTGACCGCCAACAGACACTGTAATGCTAGTAGCGGCTAATTGAGCGGCTATCGAGCAGAGATGAGGGCTACAGGTCCGGTGACCTCATTTTTTTGATTCTTTTCATTTTCAATCTTGTAATCCACAAACCCAACTGATGCTGACATCAGGCAGTTCACCAGGCTTTCATGCAACAAAGTAAAATCGGTGCAGTTCCCCTTTAAGGGGATTGCAGATAGCTGGCAAGGATCTTAGTCCTCTTTCCGTTCTTTGCTTCCTCCTCTCATCTCATCCATTAAACTGCACTGAAAACGCAATGCCACATAACACAAGCAGCGAAGCTTTCTATTACAAGAGGCACAATGGCCGTGTACATATTGAGGGTGACCCTCAAATGGAGTGCCTGGGTTTATTGAAGAAGACACTTCACCCACTATGAAGTCAATGCAGTCTGAGTGCATTTGAGAGAAGGTCCAAAGAGAAGAATGAATGGATACGGAGCAAAGAAAACATAAATTAGCAAGGTGGTCCTGACCTTGGGTGAGGGACGTGTCTGAGGCACGGCGTCCTTCTCTGAAGCTGATGGGGGAGCGGTTGTGCGCCTCCCTGTGCTGGGAAGTCAGGGCAGCCATTGCTGGGTTGGCGGGCCGAGCGCTCAAGAAAGGCGTAGGGGTGACGGCGGGGGCGGGGCTGTTGGCCGGTACCACCTCGCTGAGAGAGGGGGGATCCTCCAGCAGGCCGAGGTCACTGTGCATGGAGCCCATGTCGTAGCCGATGTCCGAGTCCACGCTACCCATGGAGGGGTTGTGTCCTAGAGTGAATAATTTACCTGAGGGACAAAGTGTTTCAATTCAGTGATCCGTTAAAACAGCTAGCTTTAGCATCAGATGTGCATGTCTAAAGGTGAGCGTTTGATCAGGTGACATCACACCTTGGTTCGAAGGCCCCGGCTGGTTGGTCACCTCAGAGAGGGTGTGCCGCCGCTGGCCAAACCGAGCTGTCTGATAGGCCGAGAGGAGGTGGGGCGGATCATCCTCTGTGTCTGGCTCCTCGGTCTCGATGCCCTCATCGATCGACGTCTCCATCATGTTGCTAGGCGACGAGGTGGAGGACTTGCGGAGGACAGTGGGGGGAGGCAGGGGGTCCAGCAGGCAGCCGTTCACCTAGATGGGGGGAAAAATAAAAGAGAGAGAGCGATAACCATACATCCAAAACTGACTGTGCCAGGAAGAAAAAAGCAGGAGCCAGGACACATTGTTAGTCAAATCAGGCATCTTACACACACACACACACACACACACACACACACACACACACACACACACACACACACACACACACAAAATCCATTTGCACTAGACCACATGGACACAAGAAGGCGACCACCATACTGAGAATGAGGGCTCCATTAGTTGATCTCCTCCCACTGTTTTCCCTCCACTCACCACAGTTTCTGTCATACTGGGTGTGTGTGTGTGTGTGTGTGTGTGTGTGTGTGTGTGTGTGTGTGTGTTACAGCATGTAGACAGGCCTGTGTGTTGGCCTAGAGGTGGAGGGTGAGGATTTAGGAATGCAGGGCCAGGAAGTGAGCTTTGACTGAAAGTGCTGTGTGACTGACACACAGACACACACACACAGACACACACACAGACACACACACACACACACACACACACACACACACAGACAAAGATCATCTGCATGAGTGGCCACAGTAACCGGAAAGCCTGGTGTTGGCCTAGAAAGAGCAACTTTGCCCAATTCCCCATCTGCTTTCTGTAGTGTGCTGGGATAGGAATGCTGTTACTCAACTGACACACACACACACACTTACTCATACACACACACACACACTGAGGACAAGAGGGGAAAACGACATTGAGAAATAGATGATGGAAAAGGGTGGAGGGGTCATAAAGTGAGAGTGAAGTTAAAGGAAGAGGAGAGAGGGAGCGGAGACGCTGAATGGAAAAGAAAAAATGTGAACCAACAGGAGAGCCAAAAACTAAAAAAGAAAAGATGAGCTGCTGGCTGATGGGTGGGAGGGTCACAGCGGTGAGATCGCTGGAGCAGCGCAGCAGCTTCCTGTCCATGTGTGTTCACTCAGCTTCGCATTAGGTCACATCATCATCATCATCATCACAGGACTGCTTACATAACCAGGCTCCATTCACGCAGATAACGCACCCTCTGTCTCTCTCTCTGCTTACCACAGACACACACACACACACACACACACACACACACACACACACACACACACACACGTAAAACAACATACACACTGCTCTTTATTGGAGCCAGGAGAGGGGGTGGGATGGAAAAGAAATCTTGAAGAATGATACTGCTGTGCATGTGTGTATGTGTGTGCGTGTGGCCCTGCAGGTGTGTGAGGCCTTCAGCTCAGACCACTGGAGTCTGTGTTCTCTAATAGTTGGTCAGCTCAACAACAGGCCTGGAGAAAAAGGTTGCTGTTTGGCACAGATAAACAGAAAGAGGAAGAGCACTGCGTGTGCGTGCGTGTGTGTGCGAGCCTGTGTGTGTGTGTGTAGAAGCTGTGCAGGACAGGCAGCTGTCCTGTCTGATGTGAGTGCTGGCTGAGTTCTTACATAACAGAACAAGTCAGCTGCACTCTGGCAGGTTGACGGAGCAAACCAGCGCTCGAAGCCTCAAAGGAGTCTGCCACACACACACACGCACACACACACACACACACACAAGCATGCTCAGACATTTCTGATTCACAGCGAGCGGATATGCTTATCAAAGCGGATCACTGTCAAGCTTATCGGGATCATTTTTTCAGGACATACTTGTGCAGGCTGATAATGACCGTAACAACTACAACTTCCATAACCGACGAGCCGGATGTGAGTGAGCCATCACATGAGTGCAGGGGACGAACACTGAAGCCTCACCCTGTTTTTTTTTTTTTAACTGATATTGGACCTACTTTGGGCGTGTTAACGTCCTCCACCATGAAGTTCTGCTCCAGGGGACATGCAGTCTGGGGGAAGGTGAAAGCATCGGAGGAGGCTTGGGGCACAGCAGGGGAGCGCAGCAGACGAACGCCCTGCGGGATTAAACCCACCTGGGCTGAACCACTAGTCGACTGCAGAGAGGGAGAAAACAGAGACAGAGAGAGTCTTTGACATCACATCAAAAAGAAAAACTCCCAACTCATAGCCAATACTTAACAACATCCTTGATAATAATCCAATTACAACAAAATTGATCTGACGTGAATTTGACTTTGTAATCCGGCGAGACACAAAAACCAGCTCGTACATGGCGAGGGAAATGAAAGAGAAATCGCACAGTGTTGCTAAGAAGAGACAGTGGACAAAGAAAAGAAAAGAATGAATAATG
This sequence comes from Chaetodon auriga, assembly GCF_051107435.1. Taxonomy (NCBI): domain Eukaryota; kingdom Metazoa; phylum Chordata; class Actinopteri; order Chaetodontiformes; family Chaetodontidae; genus Chaetodon; species Chaetodon auriga. Next base: position 11,843,725 of record NC_135080.1, read on the forward strand.
TAAGTGAGGGAGAAGCATGAAGATCAAGGCCGGGCGGAAAAGACCAGGAGAGACCAGGCGAAGAGGGAACCCGGCAGGACAAGCGGATGAATGGGCCGTGTCTGTTTGTTCCCGGGTGCAGGTGTGAATAATGAAGCTTTGATCAGGGAGGTGTGGAGATGGTAATCTCTGCACACGTTATTCAGAACCGCCTCGCAACCCTGTGGTTACCTTGACGACCGTCTGTTCGGCGATGGTGCTGGGCCGTCGCTGGCGGGCGTCGAGCCGCTGTTCGACGGGGAAGCTGCAGCGATGGGCCTTCAGCCGCTCCACCAGCAGGTAGTAGATAGCAGCGAAGTGGTTGTAGCTTTTGTTCTGCAGAGACTGAAGGGGGACACACAGCAGAAATGGCGACGTCTGTAACTGGCACAGCTTCCTCTCTGTGACGGCTCTTAACATGGATAATTCTTTACTTCTCTCCCCTGTGTGAAATTGGGTTATTGCGGTGTTGTTCAGTGGAGTCAATATATTTTATTTAATTTACTGTTTAACATTTTTATTTTAGTTCAGTTTCCAGTTATTCATATTTTCATTATTCAGTTTTCTTAGAGTCTCTTTCTCTTTGAACGCCCTTATGTTGTTTGATTCATGTGTGACTCAGCTGCTATAACGCTGCAATTTCCCATTGGGGTCAATAAAACACGCAGCTGTTATTGGGGGAAAAAGAGAAGCATTTCACAAAAGGTACTTTGTGACTTTCCCCCACCGGCAGGTCCAGTTAGCAGCCAATAATATTCTCAAACAGGGAAAGAATTAGGCACAAGGAAGACCCCATGCCTGGGTTTGCCTTGGGCCTCTAAATGATTCAATCTACTACAAGAAAGAAGGCCTTATTCCACCTATTTTTATCCAGCTTGTATCTTTTTATATGTTGTTCAGCTGCGCTGCTGGGCACTCACCTGCACACCAATCACAGAGAGTACAGGAATTCTGCTTCCTGCATATGTATCGGGATGCATATCCACTGTCTACTTGTCACAGTCTGAGGCTCTGACCTTTAAACCTCACCCCTTCTTACCCCTGTTGAATAAATAAAGCCCACTCCTCCCTCCAGCTCAGCCCTCACCTCTATAGTCTTGTGCTGGTCGATGCCAAGGCTGTGCATCAGGCGAAGGACCTGTTCGCTGTACTCTCCCACGCCCGCCTCGCCCTCAGCAGACAGAGGCTGCTGGTACAGAACAGGCCTCTGAACGGGAACATACTGAGACATCCACTTGTGCTCCTTGATCTGGGCCACAGACAGACGCTTCGATGGGTCCAGAACCAACATCCTGCGGATCAGGTGCTCACAGTCTGCGAGGGGTGGAAATAACAATAACAGGGGATGTGAGATGGTTTTTAAAACATTTCAACACTTTTTTAAAAAAATGAAGTTGTTGCTTACGTTTGAGAATACTGAGCACTTCCTGTACAAGCTACGAAGAAGCGAATTAAGCCACAAAGCGTTACGTCCTCGTCAAAATGGTGCAGAAATAGCGCTAAGTACAAAATCCTTCTCTTAGTTTCCCCCTCAGTCACTTCTGAACAGTGTGTCTCCTCTTTTTTCTTCCTTCCTCCCCTCCTAATGAGAGCTCCTCACCTCTAGTTAGTGGCTCGATGAGTTTGACGTCAGACACAGCTGGGTTCTGAACAGGATTACAGTTCCCCTGGCTGTGCCGCTCTGGCCTGCCCGCACCCCTACAGCCTGCACTGCATTCCTGCCCGCCACACGCCATCTTTACCCACATTACCCTGCTGCTGTGGTCTTCAGCCAAAACGGGTGTGATTCCAACAAAAAAGCACAGGGATGTGTTTTTGAAAAAGAATCCTCTCCACAGCTGTGATTGAAAACTCAAAGTATTTCAAAAAACGTCGACATAAAACGTGATTCCTCTGCCAGCATTAAGGGACATCCTGTCTTGCGGCACAGCAAATAAACTTCTCAGATATAAATGACACTTCACGTCAGTCGTTTTTGGTTAATGCTATTAAACCTTTAGCAATTTTACAAGAGTAATCTTCTGCACACATGAGCAGCCTTCTGCAGGTCACCTGACTTTCCTTCTCCACTAATGTCCACAGATATCCTGTCTTCTGTCTGTCAGAGGCCTCAGCAGCTCATAAGCTAAGGACCAGGCTGCCAACATTAACTCCCTGCTTCACATTCTTCACAGTTGCCCTGCTGGTCTACTAACGTCTGCTTACATCACATTTTTTCTACCTCACGGCTGGCGGTTCAGCCGACTCAATTTTTTTCCCCCCCATTATGTGCACAAGCAGCGTGCCCTTCACCGCGCTTTTACATCATGCTGAGACATCTTAGCAGCTTATGCGGCTGCTAAGTTACAACCTGCTTCAAATACAATACAGTACGATTTGGTTGACCCAGAAGTTACTCACGCTCTGCTCGTTGCTACAGCCGTGTTTATAGCAACAGCTGAAGCTAAGCACATTTTTCAAAGGGAAGCTTGGACTACGTAAAGAGGCCGACACTGCATAACCGCCCAGCTTCTCTGGCTGATTGATTGACACACTGTTCTTAGCCAGTACGTTACACCACCATGACTTAACCACAGAACCATCCCAGTTAACACTTGCAATGTCCCAGCGGTGTAGAGTTACACCAAGTCCCCCAGTGAAGGAGCACAGCACTCTGGAGTGAGAAGCTGCGCAGCAGAGTGGAGGTACTGAGGCCGACTTTATCTATTTCACTGACTGTGTCAGACACAAGAGCTTAAAAATAACAGACTATAAACAGTATTTATAAAATGTCACCATCGTGCATGACTATGAAATACACCTCACATGTAGACTGTAATCATTTATCAATGAAATGCAGCAATAACACCCTGTTTTGTCTCAGTGTGGGCTGTGATTGGCCAGCAGTATTGCTGCAACACAACATAGAAGGAAAGTAGTGCCACTAGCAGCAACACTTCACAAGGCAACGCTGCGTGCAAAGCTTGTATTTTTATTTTCAGCTAAGAGTCAAGCTGAAACAATTTGCAGATTCGCTTATTTAGCATAAGAAGCTGTTTAGCAAATCAATCATTTGGCCATTTTTTTTAAACAAAAACTCCAAACGTGCTGCTTTTCTCAGTTTTATATCACTGTTGATTGAGTACCTTCAGGATGGTGTGACAAAACAAGTGATTTGAGAACATCACCGTGGACTCATGCACACGTACAGGATACAAACTCAGAGGTTAAGTTGTTTGGTCTTCTCGATAACTTGACTCTAGGCTGTTCTGTACTACTATCTACCAGTCCGGTGCAACAGCAGAGGAGAAGTTGGGAGTAGACCACAACCGTCACAGTGCTGAAATGTTTTACTGAGTTTACTGTGCGGTGCGAGGCTGTGCCGTGTACCACTGCACCGGCCGGTGAGAGAAACAAGAAGAGATGAGACGGATGAAGAAATCGGCACACTCTGTTCCCCTTGTTCGGGGAACATGGGCTGGACTAGGGGTGGGGAGGTGGGTTTGAGTGTCAGTTTGGCCACTGAGCTGACTTTACACTCCTACATTCCCATTATGTCTTAACTGTTTCAAGGTCCTGAACGGAAAAGAAAAGAAAAAAAAAAATAGAAAAGAAATCTGGTCGACTCTCTCACCACACCCCCCGCGGAGAAAGTGCTACAGACTTACAGATGGGATACCGAGAAACAAGACAGGAGAAACAGACAGGGCCACAGACGGACAGGAAGATGTCTCACAGATAGAGAGCATGAGTCAGACAGACGTACAAACAGACAGGCAGAGTCTGCTCAGCGAGACAGACAGGCAAGCTGCTGGAAGGCGTCACTGGCTCTTCCCCAGGTTACATAAACAGCTCCAGCTCTGGACTTAATCTGCTGCCAGCTAGCTAGCACAGCCGCTAACAGCAGGGCTGCTTTGTGACAGTTAGCCAACCTGACTCACCCTGCGGCCTGCGTGCACATACACACTGACGCACGTACACACATTACAGAGGACAATGACAGAGCGTCTCCCACTGTATCCCGTCAAATCCGCGTAATGCTCTCTCATTAATGAAATGACCCCCCCGACTGGCTGCAGCCACAAGAGAGTCCGCTGGTGAACATTAATGTATGTATGGTGACTCAAATAGGAAAGTGTGATCCGCTGTCCCCGGCGGGAATTTACGTGCCATTTTCGCCTCAGTCCGACTGCATGCCACGATAAAAAGGCTGGAAGGTGTCTCACAAATGCATGGATGTAAATTCACAGGAACCTGAGGTACAGAGGGCTGGCTTAATCTCCAATCTTATTTTGTGTTTAATATCCCAGAGAGGGTCTTCTTACCTTCAGTCATGAAGTAGGGGATGCGAAACCTTCCTTCTAGGACTCTCTGTCGAAGCACAGGCAGAGTGGGCCCATCGAAGGGCAACGCTCCACACACCAGCACATATAGCACCACCCCCATACTCTGTCATGAAAAGATGCACACAGAGAACAAGAAACAAGGTCAGGACTGTAGGTAAATCTGTCTGGTAAAGGTGTCTGGATGTAAATAATTTCAAGATGGCTGTTTGAATTCACAAACATACATACTGTGCACACGAATGCATGGTCCTAACACAAAGGAGACATATGACAAATGATTTGCGATAAGCTGGTTTTGAACTGCGGTTAGGAAACCAGCCCCATATGACAGGAACTAAAGCTGCTGACTTAACCATCCAGACTTTGTTTTTATTATGATGTTATATAATAATTCTCAAAAATGAATCGCATCAGCTGATTTCCTGTGGCTCAGTGAAGTAAACGCTGAATAAAATTGCACACAAGAGATCAACATGTTACAGTTCAATGCATTCAAACTGACAATGGTGCAACTGTCTACTTCACGCTCACTCATCTTACCCAGATGTCCAGCTGTGGGCCCTCATACTGTTGGCCCTCAAAGACCTCTGGAGCAGCGTAAGGTGGGCTGCCGCACCACGTGGCCAGAGGCTCTCCAGGCTGGAAGAAGTTCCCGAATCCAAAATCTACACAGGGGGGAAAACAATGGGGGTGGGAGGAGAGGAAAAGATAACTTTAAACATTAAAACTGTAAAAGCCACTCTAAAATCTGCTGTGCACATGGTGCCGTATGCAAACAGGCAACTGCTAACTGTAAGCATTACTTGCGACTGTAGACAGGGAAAAGGTTTGGGCACCTTGGACATCTACACTGGGGCCGCAGTGATCGATGTGCTGAACCCACAAAGGTGGGTTATGCCTTGTAACTGAGGGTTTCTCAGAGTCTCCATGAGGTCTGCAGGTTTTGCATGATGTAATATGTGAGCCACATATTTGTACGTTGAGGAAACGGGCCGTTGTATGAGGTAACCTCCCCTGGAGACTGACATGAGGTCATCAATGCTGTGCGTTGATTGGTTGTCCGCAGAGTGACTAAAACTCTGAATTGACTCTTCAGAGGAACAAGAGAGGAGTTTGACTTAAACTCACACAAGTTACACACAAAAACGCCGAGAAGTTCACGTCTGTCTTTCATTAAAATCCAACTAAAAGCTGCAGCAATATCTGCCAAATTACACCGAGCCAACTAGTGTGGCTGCAATTACTCTGCCAGCCCCTCTTTTTCTATTAGTTCGTATCACTCCCCCTCCCTCCTTCTCAAACCTTCTCCAGTAAATGATCCTTTGTCTCCTCTTCCTCATTCGGTTTTACAAGACTGGTGCTACTGGTGCTCACTTCTGGGGCTGCGATGAATTTTCCACTGGTGCATCTACACAAAATGTATCACTGGCTGTTTTGATGACTAAAATCATTTAGCAAAAAATCTTCTCAGATGTGAGGATTTCACAGTTGTCTCCGCCTCATTATCATTGGAAATGATTTGGAAAGAATTTCTTCAACTTGTGACAGGGGACTGGCCCAATTCATTAACCGATACATTAGACCAAGTGAGCGAACAGATGATAGATAAGGAAAATAATCCATGCTTAGTTAGTTCATGATCACTGGGACCTTGTGATGGTGTCATGAGACCTGACAGCAACAGGAGCGGACAATCAGGCTCGCTTAACTGTCCGCCCCCACCCCTCTTCCAGAAATTCGAAACAGTTACATAAACATAAGAAAATGTAATGAAAAACAAATAAATAACACTGATAAAAAAAAAAAAAAAATCTGTCTTACATAATGGGGCTGGAGGTGATGTGGGTTCACACACACACACACACACACACACACACACACACACACACACACACACACACACACAAGAACAGACTAAGCAGTGTGTGAGAGTCAGAGAATGCGTAACCAATTCTTTTTCCCTCACTTTCCATCATGATCCTTTGAAATTAACATGACAGAAAAACAAAAACTACAGTACGTCACATTCAGACTGACACACACACACACACACACACACACACACACACACACACACACACACACACAGACATACACACATCTCACGCTGCGGCCCATTAGTCAAATCTTAATTTCAATTATGATTTTGGCTTCCAACGATTTAGGAAAACAAGCTAATGGAGATAAAACGACTGTTGTGCTTCATTCGGTTTGGCAATGACGGTCTTATTTTGTTTTGTGTTGTGCATTCAGCGCACCCCCTTCCTCTACAGCGCTCCACCCTAAAAGCCTCACTCTCAGCCAGACTGTGGCATGCTTTCTCCAGCTCCCTGCGGTCAAGTCAAACGCCGTTTTTGAAAACCCGGTCATGTCAGCTGCAGCTTGAATTCTGATGCACTTCGATCTGTGTTGCTACTGTACTTGGAAAGGCCAAAAAGGAAGAGAGCGTCGCATTTCAGCTGTCCTCCCTCACACCAAATAAACACGACATTGTAATGCACATCATATATCAAATAAGTCTTTTCGGTTTTTTGAAAGTTCAATTTTTTTGAAACTCTTTTATGGAGTTACTGATTCAAATTTTGCGATCTCTTTGGAGGATGCATGTTGTCGGAGGTGTTGTTGAATTGCATTATACTGAGAGGTGTTTCTGTTATTTAGCCTACCCTCGCTGACATAAATGGGGCGGACAAAGCAGCAGCAAAACCTGTGCAGTTCAACAGCACGTCAAACCACATCCTCCTAAATGATCACCAATTCCTCTGCTGCATTAGTTTTAAGCTAGGTGTACCTATCAAACTGGCCACAGAGGGTATAAAACAGAGAAAAACACGAAATCTTCAGGTTTATGAAGCAGAAAACAATGAATATTTGTAATTTCACCTCGCTAAATGACTTCAATTATGCTATTTATTTTGTGTTCATTGACTAACTGTTTCATTTTCTATTTGTTTCAGCAGGCAGTGAAGGCACCTGGAGGTCTCATGGTTTACAGGTATACCATATACTGTGACTGCAACCTCCGTTTCTGGCTGGGGAAGGCAAAACGCTTGAAAACTACTTCAAAAAACATGGCTGTGGACGATGACAGTGATGCAGAATGAGGCTGCATGCTGTATTTTGACTGCACAGAAAAGGAAAAGGCGCGGGGAATTCTCGTTCGCCGTTCGTCAAAATCAGGTTTGAGGGATGAGTACAGTGCAAACTCCATCCCAAAAGGAACCAGCGTACGTCAGTGCATGTATTCAATCCATTTAATCACTGCAGTGCAGGTAGCGGCAGGTGTGGTTGAAATAAAGTGGAGGGTAAAGCAAAGTGCCACAGTGGGGTTTATTACAAGTATGTTTACTGTCTGATGTTGCTGTGAAGGTGAGATGTGAGATGCAGGCACAGCAGAGTGGAGCAGTGCAGTGGGTTTATCGTCAGAAGCTGTGACCCATTTCATGGAGCTGAATACTGAGCAGACTGGTTGACGTCAAACGCTCCGGCACACTGCAGGCGACGAACAGCACTCATAGCTCAACAGGAAGGGCGGGGTGGAGGAGTGTGTGTGTGTGTGTGTGTGTGTGTGTGTGTGTGTGTGTGTGTGCGTGCGCGCACAACAGCATTAGCATAATATTAGCCTAAACATGTCACACTGGAACACACTCCAGCAAACGGCTTATAAAACTGAGTGTGTGTGTGTGACGAGTGTACAGTATGATATCATCGTGCTGCAGTACGAGGACAGCAGCAGTCAAAAGTGTTTCTAATCAGGTGTGATGGTTGATATTGTCACAGCTGCAGCTCAGGATGCTCTGTCCTGCATTCGCTCCTCTCGCCTCTTCTCTCACACTTGTTAATCTCCTAAAAACTTTTTCTCTCTCTCCATGTCTTTCTCCTCGTGCGCTTCAGGTTCCCAAACCTCTTTCACTCTGACGAAAAAAGCCATTTCACGTTTTAAAGTGAGGCCATGTAACCTGAAAGAAGAAGCAACACATTCTTTCACTTAGAAAGGAAAAGCTGATTTCACGAGTGATAAAAAAAAGTTGCATAACTCAGTAAAGTCGGGTTTTGCCGGCACAACCTCACTTGGTCTGATCTGACCAGTAGCTCAGTGGTTCCCAACCCTTTTCCTTAAAGGACTGATTTGCAACATAGACTACAATAACCCAATCTAATCAAGGACAATAAAGGAATAGCTGCCAGGATAAAGAGATACAAGCAAACAAGGCTCTATCTCTATCTATTGTTTCATGGTATATTATACATCATCATATTGTCCAACCTCTGTGCTTTACTTCTATCACTATAGATGTACAGACAGAAAGTAATTAGAGACTGTTTCTCCAACACGTGTCCTTGATCTGGAGATTGTTTGTACTTTCTACAGCACTTAATGGAGCATGAAACACCTTTAGGGTTTGGTGCACTTCCAATGACCTCACCCTGGATGGTTTCAAGCTTGAAAAATTCAAATACTAGTTAATGAAGCTGTAAACAGCTTGATGATGTGAGACAATGTTTGACGCGTTGGATTGTATTTTTGAAAGTGGTTCCCCCACAACATTTTTGCTTTGTTTGTCAGAAACTCGACACAACCCAAGCATGGAAGCTATATTTTCCTGGCTCAGCCACAACAGGCTGCCCGCCTCTCCTCCTCTCATCCAGCAACTCGCTGTTGTTTTTTGTCATTTCTCCTCCTCTCTTTCCATCCCCTTCAATCTGTCAACTTGAACGTGAAGGGGCGGTTTGAAGTGAAAACATGAAGGCCACCCCCCGCTGCTGCTGTTCCCCTCTCCTCTGCAGCCACCATGAGCATGACCTTTCTTTGACTGACCGCTGCCTGATTAAGCTTCACACAGACTGACCAGAGGTGGCCTTTCGAAAGCAGGGAGACATCACAGCTGGAGAAATCCAGAGGCAAAGGTACTCTTTCTAGAAATGCATTTTCAGCCTAGTGCTGAAACCATGAGCTGATTAGTCAGAAACAAAAAACTAATAGACATAATGGGCTAATAGACTATTTGATTAGGAAAATTTTTCATCATCAAATAGCCAAGATATGCAGCAACATGCCAACAAAGGCAGGACGAAAGAAGACTGTTTGCTGCTACACGAGGATGAAAATAAAGCAGGTGTCAAACTTTTTAGAAAAGTCTACTTTGCCATTTTGTTTATGTGTGAGGACATGCATTCATCACATTTATTAGATCTCAACGGCACTCACGCTGTATGGCTTTTTACACCTTTAAAGTCTAAAAATAATCGACAGATGCATTAATAATGAGAGAAACCATTAGATGCAGAGCAGCTCAACATGAGCACAAAAAGAAAAGGAAATATTCACCTTTCTGCTGATCTTAGCGGACACCAATGTTACTAATGCATTAAGGACATTTGAGGTGAGGACTGTTGCATGTACAGTACAAATCTGACACGTCTAAACTTCATGTGCTATTTACCAAACTTGTCTAAGCGTGTTGTGGGTAAGAGCAGTACAGTACGTACCTTTCTGCTTCTCTAATCACAAGCCAGGTAATGTTCTGTTCATTGCTTTCCTGCCTCCAATCTAATCTGCCATGCGGACAATCGGCCGTGAGTCAGGCTTGTTTGTGAAAATTACTGCTGGGGTAACAACATCACCAGGTTATCATCTTGGACCCTTCTGAGAAACAGTGGACGCAGGATGATGCGAATAATGATGCAAGTGAAACACTGGGTTACTGTGCAGATCGGTCAAATTTGTCCTTATCTGAGTTTATCTTTTAGAACAAACGCCACAGAACGCTGGGCGAGACTTGCATGAGGTGGGATGCTCATCTGTCATTTTACCCACATTAAGTACCATTTATCAGACTAATAAACAATGACTTCATTCTGTTATTGGGCGCCCATTAGCCATTGTCCATACACGTGCTGGCTCGGTGCACAGCATGGATCTGCGTCTTGAGCCAATGACAAGCGCTGTTTGCTAATAATCTGTGCAACAGTTGTTTGTATCCCGCTACTTATAGTGTACTTTCAGGCTGTTCTTGTGATTTTGCTTGAAAAACGAAGACTGATGCAGTATCTGCTGTGTTTGGCAATAGCAGCAGGGGTCAATGGAAAAGCGCTACATGATATGCAGTCCTTTGAGGACAAGAGGCCATTTTCCCTGGAGCACACACTCATGCTCAGTGTGTCTGGTATCCTCTCACACCTGTATTTTTAGCCATCCTCATATGATCAGCTCACCTTAGGTGGATTTTAGTATCAGTATCTCCAAACAAAGCCTAAGATAAACCTTGTCCTCTTTCAGGGCATTTTCACAGCTGCAGTCCTGCCACCCGGCTATGATCCTCCACTCTCCAGTCTCCAAAGTAGTCAATCCATATCATCACCTCCTCTCCTCCTCCAATTAAAGCCAAACTCGTCCCTCCCATCACCCCTCCCACTCTGCCCCCCTCCACTCTGGGAAACAGCGGCAGGGTGACATTCTCACTAGCTAGCTCTAAATGCCAGTTGCTTAATAATCACACCTTGAAGCTTGTACTACAGACCTCCAGCTTAGTCTCAAATCTCTGCCTCTGGGTCTGTTCCCCTTTCTGTCGTCTGTCTTTAATGTTTCCCTGTAAATGAAAGCGAGGGGGTCACTGGGGAGGGATTTTTGATGTCCTCTGATCTGATGAAGGTGACACAAGCCTTTGGATTCTTGCTGAGATTTTAAGTCGTGGCATCTTTCAGCCAACAGCCGTCCCACAAGCAACCCCTGACCACTTCTCAACACTGTGCAAATGGCCTGGGCAGGTGTTTAAGACATTTCTGAACTACACCAGCACTGAGACCATGGCAGGCAATGGATCAGAACTAAATGATTCCATGCAGGCATCCTGTATTTCGTTCATTCATTCATTCATAAATGCATTTATGGGTCCTCCTGCACGACAACAGTATGGTACCTGCAATCTTGATGTTCATGTGACCATCCAGCAGCAGATTCTCCGCCTTCAGGTCCCTGTGGACGATGTTGCGGTTGTGACAATACTCCACCGCCGACAGGATCTGCCAGAACTTCCTCCTGGCCTCCAGCTCGCTGAGACGGCCGTGCTTCGCCAGGTAGTCTGCAGCCAGACAGCGGAGAGAGGTGATGTGTCATGTTAGGATTATACGCAGATAATATTTTACATTGACTTATATAACATGACTTTACAGGCCTTTCAAACACATTATAAGGTATCGCTTCGCACAGCTGAAACGAGCGCACTTGTGCAGATTTTTCAATCCACTGAGTGTTGGTGGTTGTGTTGAAAGGATAATTTGCTTTTGATGAGGTTCAGGCCTGGTGCCAGTGCTAGTTTACAGCTGCTCTACATTACAGCACGCTTTGAAAAGTGACTCAGTGCAAGATGTACGGTGCAATTTTTCTTTGGAAACCCCTGTTCTAACCCTGTGTGTATTATAGTGTGTGTGCGAACGTTTGAGTAAGCAATGGTTGACAGTGGAGAATGCAGTGTGTTGTCATAGCCCGAGGTGGAAAGGGGAGGACGAGATTTCTGAGAACTGGTCTTCTGCTACATTATGTCCACATTAGTACGAGTTGGAACAGGGTGTGAGCTGGGAGGATTAGTGGGAGGTGTATGATTGCGGTGCACACACACAACAATTAGTGGGAGAAATCAAGATGCCAATGTACACAACAAAAAACAAAACTCATTATTCTGCCTATCAACTTTCTCAATAAGACAGACTGAGTTTGTGGTTGTTTAGAAAGACGCATGAAACCGGAGTCCATGCTGCCCCTGGGGGGGCCTTAGCCATAAATTTTACTGTCCTCTTGCACCAAGCATCCAGATCACTGACCTTTTCCTCATTGTCTGCTCTCACACCACCCTCGCTGTTTTTCTAACCTTTCACACTCAGCGTCCACTAATTTTTTTACAAAGTCGGCCTGACAGACTATTTTTCACGGGATGCATGATTTTTTGCAGCCCCGTGAACTTTGGAGAGTGCGGTGTTTGTTGCTGTCAGCGGGGTTCCTCTTCACACCTCTCTGTCCAGATAGCTTGCAAACTCTTCAATTCACACTCTGTGGCAAACAAGATAGGACACTCTGTGTTGGCTTTCCTTCCAGCTGGCATGGATACAGACCACCGACCAATCCTGACGACAATGCACAACAACCACAACAAACCCAGCTGACAAAACTTCATATGAGCAAACGGAGAATAGTGCAAAATAGAAGGAACGTAATTATCTGAAGACCCACAAGGTCAATCTCATAAAAGAGCATTTTTGTAATCATTAGGCGGACGGGGACTTGCAGCTTCGTTTGCTCAAGATATTAAAACCGACTTTTTGCCTGGTCTTTGCATTTGTTAGAAATACCTTATATCTTTGCCTTCTTTGTACACAAGTAATATTGCTGTGATTTCCCTTGTGTTCACACACATTTATTTAAGATAAGATCACTGACAGAATTGTGAAACCAGGCCTCTGTCAAGATGCAGAGAAGTCACATTAAGCCAATTTCACAGTCCATTAACATCAAAAACATTGTGCCATCAACTTAGCATGAGATATTGAAAGAATAGCTACACGTATCCTGCAGTAGCGGGAAGCATCACCTTGTAAACTCTTCATCTTAACAGCTGAGGGTTGACCAAAGGGCCAGCTGTGCGTTGGGACAAAGACGGTACAATAAAAATGACTAAAGGATATAAGTTGCACTATTAAGCTTCAGGGAGATGCTGCTGTTCCATCTTTAACTGTGTGGTTGACAAATAGCTAACATCTGACAGAGTGAGAAAACCTGATTAGATAGCGGCTGGGAAATTCCATAATGGAGGCCATTCAGTGACCGGGGCCGCTTTCATGCAACGCTGCTAATCAAAAAACACACCGGGGAGGGGAATGTGTCGAGGAGGTCCAAGTATGCACCTGTGAGGAGAACAGGGCTCTGGAGTTTGATCAAACCTCTCTCTTTCTTTGCCTGGTATGCTTCGACTTCCTTGTGTTTGACCAATAGGCTTGGACACTGAAAGACAGCCACCCTCCCACTCAACTCATTACTCTAACTCCATACAGACCTGTAAGCTACTGCTGACAAAGACCCTGATGAAAACCAATGTTGCTTGCAACACATTGGTCGTTTTAAATACACACTGCCATATAAAATAAAGGCATCTCAATTTTGTACAAATCCTAAAGTGTGCCTGGGAGCATTCCTGAGACCATACTGCACCCAAGCACTGAGCCTCTCACAAGATCACCACAAAGACCCAGCAGCACTTTTACTCCATTGTCTTCAATGCGGCGAACACTTTCTGACTTTCCTCTATGGAATACATCATGAGAGAGAAACCCTGCACATTTTGTGAACATGCACTAAATTACTGGACACTACCCTCCCAATTCTGACGTTGGAGATGCTGTTTAACCATCCAACAAGCACATGGTTATCGCTTACTGCCACCTTCATTCTCACACATACGTAAAAACACTTGCATACAGTTATTATCTGATGTCCGACCATAGGCCATTCCTCCTTAGAACATAAAGATCATAAAGTTTTGAGATTATAATAAGAAAACTGGAATATTTCCAGTATCAGTTCAACTGCAAGTTATTTTTTTGATTCATTGTTTGATCTATAAAATGTCAGAAATCACAATTTCCCAGTGTTCAAGTTAAGAAAGTCATACTGCCTGTTTGGTCTAATCAACAGTCCATGATTCAAACAGATATTCAGTTTACTATTATAGAAAACAAAGTAAGCTCACTTGAACACTGAAATGCTCAGCAAACCAAATGCTGAACACCACAGCTCATCCTGGTTCTGTATGAACGGCAGCACTGTGCTGCTACTGCTTGTTCTACAGCAGCACTTGAAAAACAAGCCATTACTGTCCGAGCAATCAAGACACAGGCACGCACACTCGCACAAAGCGGTATGTTGCCCCAGTGGAAGGATGAGTAATCCACTGATACAATGTTGGCGAGGCCAAGGACCTCAGCACAGTGAGGCATACAGAGCTGCATTCTGGGAAAGCAAATAGAACAAGTATGAATCATAGGGGTATTAGGGAACAGCTCAACAACCACTGTGTTCCACTTCTGCTGAGAGCTGCGTGAGGAGCTAAGTCTCTTAACAGCTGCTCAGGTTTGGAGGGGACAAACATCATGGGTACAAACTGGCATGTTGGCTAGACCTCTGGCTGGACTTCAGATAACACCGTGGGGCATGCATGGGGAGTGTGTGTGTGTGTGTGTGAGTGTGTGAGTGAGCGTATGTGTGTAGAGGACAAGGGGCAAACACATACTCTGTTTCCACATCAGTAACTGATACCCAAACCACTTAAATACAGCAGCCACATTAAAGTCAGTGCATGTGGGTGTTGATAGATGTTGGTGCAGATTTAATACTGGCACCCTCAGGGGTTAAATCAGGCTGGAGCCAGCTGGAGCCGAGCACTGCCCTTTCATCCAAGTTCTAACCTGCCAAAGATCAGCTGCTGCTACTGGTTGTGACTTCTCCTCCATGATATACTTGTAAGTGCTCATTGAGGAGGTATAATCCTATTTGTTTTGCCTAAAAAAAACAAAGCTCATAACTCCCTCCTGCAGGAACCACCCACTTATAATACTCTTTCCATTCAAACTCATGGGTTATTTCGCTCAGCCTCTAGTCATGATACGTTAAAATTTTCCTGTCACCCACTCAACTAGCCTTTGTATTCATTGCTGAATTACTTCAAACAATCCTGAATTTAACTACCAGAAAGTGCAGGGTTGTGACAATCACATTTACTACTTTCATGGCCTTTAAATGCAGGGCTCACCCGTCATGACGCACTGACAGTTTGGGAATCCTGTGGCGAGTTTTCCTCAGAGACAACATACTGCTGTCTGGGACCTGCTGAGCTTTACATATGAATAGAGCAGCTCAAATATACTGCCAGGAACAGACAAGTTTTCTGGTCATGTGGATGATCCATATGGTCATCATGTTTTCTTAAATCTTCATATGGCCACATAAACCTGCTAATGATCCACAAATGAGTTTGGATTTTTAAAATAACGCTCTTTTTGTTTCCGGGAACGCCGCTAACACATTATGTTGCTCTTTACACCCACACATCTACCTGTATCGCAATTAAAAGTAGCCTCTCTCACGCCCTGCTTGCATGTGTTAGGGCACGTGGAAGAAATAAGCTCACGGTGTTTGGATAGAAGCACTGTTATAAAACATGCTTGATTAACTTCACTTGAAGATGTTTAGCATTCAAGATAATGTAGATGATATTACCCTTGTTAGCGTTCCTATACAGGATGATAAATGCCAATGCACATAATTTTCTTTGGTTTCTGCTTCATACAGTATGAGGTGAATGCAGGTGGTTAAGAGACACTAGTAAAGAATTCAATGGCATGGAACAGCTGAAGTTTTTCTCATTACTTATTCAGTTCAGTTTACTCATTAAAGTCAAGGACTGACATGTGCGGATGCAGACAAACGGTACTTATTTGTACATCTTTTGATTATTTATTATAAAAACACCACATTGGTTCCAAATGTCTGCAATCACCAAAGATGAGCACAAATTACCTCAGCTCGAATGTGGAGAAAAAACATGTCAGGTTTATTCTGGTACAACATTTTCCTCCTTGCGATTCATCCTTCAGCAGGTGGATCCTTGAAAGCTGCCAAGCAAGATGCCGTCTGTCACTCAACTGAAAACACTTATTGTAAATATCAAAAGGCAGGAAATGCTGCCACCTTCAAGCATCACCAAAACCCAGCACAGAAAGGTAGATATTCCATCTGCTGGAATTCAGTTAGAAATGGATACACCCACCCTGAGATTGAACGCTGCGGCTAAAACAAAGACCATGTGCGCTGTTGTAATTAACACACGCAATGTAATAATCCCTGTGGTGGTTCCATATCGTCACGCATGCCTAATATGTATAAATGAATGATTTTGTCTGCGCATGTAATTTCTTTCTTGGATATTGCTGGTGTTGGTCAGGTCCGCTAGCCACTTAGCCTAATGTGAGAACAGGTAACGTCACGAAAGAACATGGAAAAACAGGACGTTAAACCCTCCCAACTTATTTGGTACCAAACGACTGGCCCTCCTTTGGGCAGCGATTCCTTTATGTTGCTCCTCTTCTGGTCATCACAGTCAAAGCTGCCACACCCGGGCTGCTGACAGATCTGCAGAAAACTTACCCAATAAATACGAAGGATGCTTTATGGTGAAATAGAAATTGACAGACTGAGTACATACGACTGCATCAGAAAAAAAAAAAAATAGCCCGGGTATTTCTTTGAAGTCAACAGTCTCCCTGTCTCATTCCCTTTCCATCAGTCAGACAAGAGATCTGCATGAGTGATTCTACTCACTGTCAGCTATTATACGCCCCTCTCTCCAGCAGTGCTTTCTTAAATATGCATGGCCTACATTTCCCCACCACCTTCCAAATTCAAATGGATGTCCCCTGCTCTCGCCTCTATTCTCTTCTGCCTCCTCTCCCCTCCTGCCTCTGCTCTCTGCAACTCCGCTTTATTTGCGGCTGACCCAATTTCCAGGTTTGATCCATCCTGCGGTTTTGAGGCACACTGTGGAGTGGCAGACTGACTGACAGACAGACAGACACAAAGGCGCACCAACAAGCTGGTATGGATGCCTCTGCTGTGCCCATTACCGTGCCCACCCACCCACCCCTTTGCGAGAATGAACCCATCACTCTCCGCCTCCTTGTGCCAAACCCAGCTCCGCTTCTTTGTCTTTATGCCTCCAGACGCATGCAGGCACGCACGCATGCACACACACACACACACACACGTACACACACACCCCTCCTACTCCTCCACAACACCATTTACTGCTTGGTCTGAAGAGAGAATCTGAGGCTCATCTATTGTCTCGCTGATTGGCTGTAACAGGATGGCCTGCTAAGCATCCACAACAACTTCCCATCTTCCGCTCTCGGTGACCTACGGCCAGGAGCGGACCTGAGAAATTCATCATGTCAGAAAAGTGCAGGACAACTCTGGAGGACAACAGCGGAGGGAGAGGCTAGAGATGCGGCTTGGCAGAGCTTATCCATCTGAGCACATCATGACTGACTTGATCCATTTGAAGAAAAGCTTATTTGGAAATCACAAATGACTGTTCAATTTTGTGAGATTGAATACCGTAATACTAGTCTAGTGCTGCAGCTTCCAGTCGGTGTCTGCCTGGCTGAGTCAACGGTGCTATTGCTGCAGCTGATGATGACATATGAATGTCTTACATAACTATATTACATTGTGCAATCAGGGCAGAGGGGTCTGAGGAATCAGGACACAATGGTTTTATAATAGCCGGAGACGATCCATGAGGAAAATCTATGGATAATGGAAAATGAGGTTGACCAATCATGATTGGTTATTGAAAGGAACACGGCAACGGTTTTCTCGGTCACGTTGTTGATCAAGATTAGTCTGCTGCCTACATGTAAACATGTTGACAAAGTTATTCTCATGAAAGAAGACACTTTAGCACTTTATCCAAATTGAGGATTTTGTTCATCTTTCACTGAAAACCTCAGTAGAAGCTTCAAATGTAAAAAGAAAAAAAAAGTACATCCATTACAGCCCTTGTTTGTATCATATCTTGTTTATCTTCTGTACAAAAACCAAAATGTAGAATCCACAGTTGATTTTATTTTTCCTGTAGACAGTCAGGCTAGCTGTTTTCCCCTGCTTCCAGTTTTTATGCTAAGCTAAGCTAAACTGACCTTTTCCCAGCTGGGGCTTCACATTTAACAGACAAGTACGACAATGGCATCAGTCTTCTCATCTAAAACTCTCCATTAAAGCAAATAAGCATGTCTCCCACAACGTTAAACTACCGTTTTACGAGTGTACAGCACAGTGCGCTGACTGTAAGACTGCTGTCATTACATAGCATGCCGTTTGGTCTCACCACAATAAGCTGCAGCGGTTATAACGTACACACTGATCCTGATCTGTCTTTCCTCTGAGCACGTCTGCACTTCCCTCATACTTTTAACCGCACTCCTTTCTCATTCATTTTTTTCTTGTCTCTGCTTCCCAGCTCTCTCTAGGTCACAGGAGCAGGAGCTGCTGCTGCTGAGTCAACATCACAAGTGGAGCACTGGCCTCAAAGACGCACGCGCACACACGCACACACACACACACACACACACACACACACACACACACACACACACACACACACACACACACACACACACACACGACTTTTAAGTTTTACCATAGACTAATCCTCTCGGCTGCTGTGTCTGAAAGTAGGCTAAGTGTTAAACATTCTCAGACTGTCTAATAGGTGAGGCCAATAATCTCTGTGGATCACCATCCACTTACAGGTTGTCCACGTCAGACAGGTCGATACTTGTCTTTCTAGAAATATTTAATGTATGATTTAGGTTTTTTTTTTTTGTTTTCCGTAAGATAATCCTGCAACAATTGATCTCAACATTTGTAATCCTGAAAGAAAATGCACAAAAAGTCCAATAAATGTGCTCGTTCTTTAGACTTATGCCCAATATACTGGACTGAGATGGAGCTGTGTACACATGGTATAAACTGAATGTGTGTGTTGTGCGTGTGCTGCACCCCCAAAATGAACTGCCAAAAACACGTCCGTCTTCGTTTTTGCCACTGTTTAAATAACAGATGCCCGCAGTTCAACACAAGCACACTCATTCCTTCAGCCAAAACAGACGTTGTGCGAATAAAAACATAAACTTACTAAAACATTTTATCAAAGTAAATAAATTTGACAGGACACATTGATATCATAAAATCAACAAGACGTAAGTAAGAAATAGCTGTTTCAGTGTGGCACATGTGTGGAGCAGTGATAGAGTGTATGTGGTGCTGTGGCAGATGAAGATAATTTCTTATCTTTGTGTACTATTTTTGTTACGCTCTGACTGTCCTGTTCAGTGCAACTGTCTTTACTTGTGCTTCGCTATTAAAGCAGTGTGTGTAAACCAAATCTGCTGTAAAAACTCATTGTTGTATCTTGAAAGTCAGACTGTCCTCTCTGAAACTTGTTTAATGTTTGTCTGGCAAAGCGAGCCGGCGTCCGTTTTTGGTCACTTTTGTGTCTCAAAAACCTGGTAAATGACTGACTGGAAATTACTGTTTATACCAGAGGAATCCTTTTTCTTTTGTATCTGTCCCAAACGTCCACAATGAATGAGGAGAGCTGCTTCCGTTACTTGTTGCACAAGGAGTCAAACGTACAACATCTGGTCCATTTTAGTAGTTTAGAATTCATTATGAGAGACCTTCAGGCTCACATGATGAATCACAGATTTTTCGTTGATGTGACATCAATTAGGACCTGTTCACTGCTCATACGGTGAATTTCAGAACGCAGGTCTGTGTGATCGCTGCATTTCTTAAAAGGCAACAAAAAATCTGGTTTTTAAATGCAAATGTTTTCGGGTTCTCTTTGTCCTCTACAACAAAGATGCCAAGAAAGTTGGGAGTGAGTGTCCCTGAGCTCATGTATTAATCTCCTTTATCCAATCATGTGTTCACAAAGTGGTGAACCTCTCTCCATCCTCGCTTGTGAACGACTGAGCCTTTCCAGGATGACCCTTTCATACCCAATCATGCTACTATCACCTGTTACCAATCAACCTGTTTACCTGTGGAATGTTCCAAACAGGTGTTTTTGGAGCATTCCACAACTTTCCCAGTCTTTAGTTGCTCTTGTCCCAACTTGTTAGAAAAGTGTCGCTGCATCAAATTCAGAATAAGCAGATATTTACAAAAATCATTGAAACCGATGAGAGAAAACATTAAATATATTGTCTTTCTACTGTTTTCAATTGAGTATATTGAGTCAAAAAGGATTAACACATTATCACATTTTGTTCTATTATTTGTTTTACATGGCGTCTTATCTTCTTGGAATAAGAGTTTTATGACAATAAAATGAATCTCTGGTTTTTGGACAAAAAAAAATGGTGAATGTCAACAATTTGCCATGTTTTTTTTTCACCACAAGATTAATTATTCCCTTGTTCCTTTCTCTCAAAAATGAGGATTTGCTGCTTTTCTCTGTCCTCTGTGGTAGTTAATGGATTATCTTTGGATTTTTGAGGGTAAGTCAGACAGAATAGATTGTGATGGGTATTTTTCACTTTCACTTTATAAGAATGATTACCAAATGATTAACTGATTATGAAGAAAATAGGCAGATAACTCAGTCATGAAAATATTTAGTTGCTCCTTTGTCTTTCTTTATGTGATTATTCATCAGTTGATTGGTGCTGCATTACTGTGTTTATATCGTGTCCCTATCTTGATAATTCAAGATAATTAAATGGGGAAAGCGTTCAAGCTAGTGGTTGAAAAGATGGTCGTATTTTACTTTTAGTTTTGCAGATCTGCTCTTCAGTTAGAAGCAGAACAAAAGTTCAACAGTTAGTATTCAGAATTTAATCAACGTGCCATGTAATGGTCATGCAGAAAGTAATCTGGATATCTTGCGTAACGCCCGAGAGTGAACCAGCGAGCAGTGATTCTGCGCCACATGTGGTAAAAAAAATCAATCTTCCTCTGCTTCGCTGTGGCCTTCGCAGGCCGTCGGTGATGTCAACTTATACAACAAGAAAGCAAAGTCAGCACATTTAGCACAGCAATTACCAGCAGCACATGACATGGGCCATGTCAGGACAGTGTTCTCAGATATCCATCAATCATGTGACCTTTGAGATTGAGGCTGGGATAAGTGTAATGCAAACACTGATACTTCCTTGTTTGTCAAAAACAGTACTGACGCAACAGTGCAGATTTTTTTGTGCAGCTGATACGAGGCGAACATGAATGAACCGGGTGGGACAGTTTTTTTAAGATACGGACGTCAGACTGGTCTTATACTTGAAAAGATCACTCACCGAAGATCTCCCCATTCTTGGCATACTCCGTGACTAAGTAAAGCATGTTCTTCGTCTCCATCACCTGAGAGAGGGAGAGGACGAAGGAGCAGGGGCCGAGGGAGGGGAGAAAAGAGTGGGAGAGTGAGTACACACTGGAGACCACTTTTCAACAGCAATTATCATCACACAATCCAAATTAACAGTCTCCTGCAACAAGTGGGAATTAGAATGAGGGAAAAGAAAACACACAAATGACCAAAACATTGCACAATTGTCCACATGGCTCCCTCTGAGGTTCAGCCACGGTGTCTGGCATCCGCGAACTCAAGAGCGAAACAAAATGCATGAATGGCACGGCCTCTAAATATGGCATCCATGTAAGAGAACGGAGGTGGACGGTTGGTGTTGCAGAGTATATCTGAATGGTACTTAAAACCTCTCGGTCCTCACACGGTGCCGTGTTGTGTAGGAGGTGGAGGACCGATTTAGAAGCAGAAACACTCTGGAGATGAATAGAATTAAACGCGGAGGGGAGAATCAGATGGAGGGGGGAGGATGAATCAGACACAGTGAGCCAGACATTCACACTAGAAATCCCACGCTCATTGTTTATGATCAATTTTCCATCTGTTACACTGACCGATTCATGGATTAAGGAAATGAAAGCCAGTATTTTCTGTTTTCTATTTTTCTGGTTGGCCTTGGTTGTATAACAAACAACTTTTCGCCCTCTCTGTATTGTGGAGCTGGAATACAACTGATTGATGGAATAAGCGCATTTATAGGTGCTCGTTCAATCAAAACAAACGGCGCTGTGAGCCTGTACGGCATCTAATCTGGAATAGAAACCCTTCTCACAGCGGACATTTTGACTTGTCACAGCAGGAAAAGCACAGGTGTAACTAATAGTATTAACGATGGCTCTGTTTCATTTAGGTGTGCCAGGAAAGCAGCACGAACAATAGCAGGGCCTTGGCACCGGCACACCTGAGTGAAACGCAGCCATTATTAATGTTATTAGTTACACCTGTGTTTGACAAGGTAAATTATCCACCATGAGAGCGGTCTGTTCTCAATTTATGGCGGATATGTTTTGATTGTTTGTTGTTGTTGCTGTGATGGAACGCAGCAGCTACATGGTAACTAACTTCATGTGTTTTCCGCCATGGATCACATTAGCTGTATTAATCAGTCTTGAGAGGCACGGTGCAAAAAGCAGATGCTTCGGGCCGCATTTTCAACTTTAACAATAGTTTTGCAAGTAGTGCTGGGTGATATTGACATTAGCAAAAAAAAATGTGGTTGATACTAAGCCCTGCTTGCAAGGCCACGTCAGGCTAGTTTGATGCTTTGTGCATTTGTGTGAAATGAGTGAAGCTAAACAGGATGTGTGACCTCCCGAAGCGGCCTGTGGCCACACTTTATTGGCAGAATTGTAATATAATAATAATAGCTATATTTTCATTAGTGAATAGTGAGATGAAATGAAGTAAGAACCGTGTTTTTGTTACCTTAGAGGGCGCTCTTTAGATCTACAGAGGCAGCAGCTCCGCCATGTTGCACTGCCATATTTCTATAGTAGCCCAGAATGGACAAACTAAACCCTGGCTCTAGAGACAGCCATTCATGTTTCAGGGTGAGGCAAGGGGTGTTCATTTGATTGCAATATGCAACCTCACAGCTAGATGCCACAAAAGCCTACACACTGGACCTTTAACACTCCCTTTTTTAGACCTGCAGCTGTTTAACAGTAAAAGCCCTGATGCGCTGCCAGCAATCACTGTACCATTATGTATTGTATACAACCCTGATTCAGAAAAAGCTGGGACAACAGAATGCAATCACTTGCCAACCAGCTGTGTTTACAGACAACAGTTTTACAAATTGTCCCTGAGCTCATGTAGTAATCTCCTTTATGCAATCATGTGTTCACAAAGTGGTGAACCTCACTCCCTCCTTGCTTGTGAAAGACTGAGCCTTCCCAGGATGCCCCTTTCACACCCAATCATGACACTATCACCTGTTACCAATGAACCTGTTTACCTGTGGAATGTTCCAAACAGGTGTTCTTGGAGCATTCTACTACTTTCCCAGTCTTTAGTTGCTCCTGTCCCAACCTGAAACGTGTTGCTGGCATCAAATTACTATCAAATACTATCAATGCTGAAAGGTGCACACAGGTTTTGGAGTCCCTGCTAGTCCAGCAAGACAACGCCAAAGCCACATTCTCCACGTGTTACGACAGCATGGCCTCATCGTAAAATAGTACGGGCTCTACGACGGCCTGCCTGCAGTCCAGACCTGTCCCCCACTGAAATGTGTGGCACATTATGAAGTACAAAATTCAACAACAGAGACTGTTGAGCAACTGAAGTCGTATATCAAGCGAGAACGGGAAAGAATGTTGTTGTTGTTAACAGAAAAGGCAATGTAACACAGTGGTAAACATGCCCCTGTCCAAACTTTTTTGGAACATGTTGCAGGTGTCAAATTCAGAATAGACAGAGAGTGGTTTTGTAACTCTGAAAACAATATCCAGGAAACAACTTTGCTTAAAACCTTTGTACAGAGACTCTTGGCAGTGTAGACAGTGCAAAAGACGACAAGGAGATGTAAAAGGGGCCAAGTGAAGAAAATGATGGCAGACTGGGGTCAATAGAGAAGAGGCCACACAACAAATGACAACTAGAGTGGGGTCCACCGTTGGGTTGTCTGTATGTGTCTTCATTGGCTCGGGCTTCACTTTGGGCCACAGGGCCAACCCTAGCTTATGAGACTGGAAAGGAAATCACTAATTGACCCGAGCTGATTGGATGGATGGGCCGCTGGAAATAATGATACACACCAAAATACCACAGCAGAAAGCTGGAACAGTGCCACATGGTTGTGTAATGATAATGAACACTCATTTACTTTCCCTAAACAAACTAAAAGGACCCAAAGGCTTATGTAATGCAAGTGAATCACCAAAACTGTTGATTTATTTGTGGTCAGGCTATTTTGTGCCAGACAGCAGACATCACGGTAACTAGGTTTCCTTTTGTCTTGTTAAGGTGCCAACAAAGTGCAGCAGACAGAACAAATTATTTTGGAAAGTAAACTTTGAGTCTCATAAAAATGTACGTGAGCTTCCCATCCACACCTGGACACGCTGTGAAAGGTGGCATGAGGGACACATCACACTGCCGATGGTGGCAATGAAGAGTGCAGGTGCAAGGACCACCGCACGACAAGACTATTAACTTCATGTTAAATATTTAAAGATTTTTTTTTTTTTTTTTTACGGTTTGTGAAGGAAGCCATGTTGTACATGGCATTTCTGGATAGGAGAAAGACACAAAGATGAGTGGAATTTGGCCTTTTTCACAGCAGGAAAAGCACAGGTGTTACATTAACAATGGCCTGTTGGATTCAAGTGTCCCAGTAAGCCATGACAGCGTGACAGTGAGCATGCACTATACCAGGACCCTGAAACTGAAGGAACTAAATGGAATTTGGCCATCAGTCATTTTATGATTTACATCTGTGTGTTATCCTGTCAAAAAGTCTTCAGTGAAAAGACAGTTCATCATTGACTATGAAACAATCTATTAACTTTACAGCGTGCAGTGTATTTATTTTATTCAGCATCACTCTGACAGCTATTCTCAACATGTGTCAAAAGACTTGCTTTGGACTGACTCATCTGCATGGATCTCCAGTCTTGCTGCAGCTCAGCTTATCATGCAAACTGTGAAGAGAAATACCAAAGGACACTGGCCATGCTGAGCACTAGCATTGCTTGTGGCAGCTGTAGTAGATATCTTCTCGCCAACTCATGTTCGCTCTGGGTCTTTTTAGCTAAATCAGTGTGCAAATAAATACAGACACTGTGTCCCAGTATCTAAATAAATACATTTTTCAAAGTCCCATAAAGTTCGGGAGTCCTGACAAGAATTAATGTTTTTTTAACAAGCGCTCGACAAGAAAACTGTCAATAAGAAGTGTAGACGTGAACTACATCCATATCTGATTCTTAAACACGGCCTAAATAGAGCCTGGTGCTGCAGTAAACCTCAGATCTGATGCCACAGTACAATAACAACGCATTAATTCATATTACCATTGACTACAAACATTGTTTAGCTTCAGTCATACTGGAGGAACACACACAGATGCACACAGAGCCGAGCGCCAGTCAGTCATTAACTATGCTCTCGTATCTTAAACTATCCAGCGGTGGCAGGTTCTGCTAGGCAGCGGCTGTTTGCTAATGCATTAGAAAATGACCTGGATTGGTCCTGTGCATTAACACCGCCGACAGCTAAACAACCTGGACAGAAGATCAACAAGGAGCAGCCTTGAATTCTGCTCCATGAAACCGACTTGCTTAGAGATTAGCCAGAGGCACGGCTAATTCTATGTCCCCTAAGCAGATGTTACACCGGCCTCACTGCATGTTAGACTTTGACTACGGCTTAGATCTGTCTAACAGGCAGAACTCATCTGCTGTTCAAACCTGTCTCATTCTTGGTTGTCTAATTTTCAATGAATCTTTTAACCTTTTTAGGGGTAAACGAATCCTTTTTCAAGATAAAAAACATGGCTGACCAAGCAACTGTGTCAAAACTGCTCAGCACTGTTCATTAAAGAAGAAAATGTTTGTCTTCTGGAAGAATTAGACAGTTGAGGGTCATCATACTGAGAAAATTCATAGACAGATGTAATGATAATCTGATGATCTTTTTTTGCCTTTATTGTATAGTGACAGTTGAAGAGAGACAGGAAAAGGGGGAGAGAGAGGCACTGACAGGCAGCAAAGGGCTTGGACTGGAAACAAACCTGGTCCGCAGCAGTGAGGACTCAGCCTTTGTGGATCGTGCACAGGCTGTTTGGAGTGGGGGTAGGGTGGCTAGCTTTTTAGGATTAAAATAAGTGAAGACTGTATTTTTGTGAAACTGTCTAACCTCCATAAGTCTCATCTAAGAGTTAAGACGGGCCTCACAGTAGAGACCAGTCTAAAATTTGTTTGTGAAACAACAATCAAACAGGAGTGGCACAAATAAGCCTGTCTCAATTCAGGGTGGTGTTACAACTTTTACCTAATTTAACAAACATCCCTGCCTGTGTGTGGTATACTGACTGGAGTACGCACTGTGGTATTTATGGTGTCATTCTTCAAATATCACTGCTACAATGACAGTGACAGACTGCCTGGAGTTGTGATGGGACAAGGAAAAGTTAGGTCGAAGCATCCGAGACAGACATAAAAACTCCTGACAATAGCTTGTCAAGCAAGAAAATACCATGAATGCAAAAAAAAAAACAACAGGACTAACAGAAGAAAAACAAAAACCAGATGAAACCATTTATCCTGACACAGGGTTGCAACATGGGGAATAACAACATACAAAGATATTTCCATTAGAGACTGAAAAAAAATGAACAAGAGCGCAAATAAAATCAGGATGCGCTGCAGTCTAAAGCAGAGAAAGGAAAGAAGCACACTAAAAAGTCCACATCTTCTACGCTAAGCCGTCATAGATGTAGAACTGCTTCAGATAACAGGCCCTGAAGGTCCAGACTCACCTGGTAGAGCTTGATGATGTGGGGGTGGTCCAGCATCTTCATGATCTGAACTTCCCTGTAGATCTTCTCCAGGTTGACAGCATCCAGTTGGGTCTTGTCGATGATCTTGATGGCCACCTGCAGAGTGATCAAGCATCGACAATACAACTGTAATCAGCCGGTTCTTCAATAGCAAACGACTGAATCATTGTGAGGGCTCATCAGACTTGATGGGCAGTAAGACACACCTCCCCACAGTCACATACACACCAGCGCAGACAGCAATTTAATATTCTCCAAGAGGCAAAGGGAGACAGAATGTTCTGAGACACAAGATAAATACTTAAATACAGCTTGTGCTGAAACCTTCATAAACAGTCTTAAAATTTGAGCCGTGATGAAACATCGCATGAAGGAAGGAGGCAAACACAGGCCTCCTCGGATATACACACACATGCACAATGACACGTACACACACTCACAACTTCAACACTCTTGGCTTTGATTAATGATGTCCGGTAGGTAACATCTCTCCTTCGGACTGTCTCATAAACAGCATTTCATCAGTGTGATCTGAACTGTTCCCAGCGTTTGTGAGCCAAAGCCGGGGGAGTAAACAACACAAGACCCCGGTTCCCCCCCTCAGCAAACACGCTGCTGTTAGATTAAGCTGGAAAACTCTGACTGAAAACAGGACCGCATTAAAAGACATGTAAGGGGCTGTTGTTTCAGAAAGCCACAAGACTTCAGCTGAATCGGTGAAAATGACTCCGCAGTTAGATTCAGAATCAATAACTTAAGTCTTTTTTTGAGGCAAATAATAAAAGTATTTGTCTTTCGTGATGCTAACCTGAATATCTTTGGCTTTTGGTCAGCCAAAACAAGCCGTCTGAATATGTCAACTTGCTCCTTCGGCGTGTTGTGATGATACTTCTCACTGAACGATTACTCAATTAAGTGAGAAACTACACTAATCGATAATGAGAATAATTATTAGCTGCAGCCGTGAGTGAGATAATAACTCAGGATCCAGGAAGGCAGGTTTGAGGAACAGATCCGTGAGTTTGAAGGTTTAGCAGATGCAAGATCCCGGCAGTTTATGATGGTGTAACAGGATTTTCCTCTGGAATAATTTTATCCTCCATCTTGACACTTGTCAGCCAGACACCAGATATACGGCGTTCACATCAAAAACTGTTTGACCAGGAATGTGCGATCGCGTGTGTTCGGCTGCCGCTGACACCCATTTTGATCCTCTTCAGCATATTTGTAGTTAGTACTTACAGATGTGCAGTAATGGGTGTTTTGATGCGTTTAGCACTCTCCATTATTACGTCCCTAGCCGGAGCCGAGACAGGTATGCAATTAGGCGTTAAATCCTATGAAGAAATCCAAATCTTTTAATGGCACTCCAGCTGCAAGTTGAGGCCTCTGGGGCATAAAATTTAAAATCACTGGCCAAGTATAGAGGGATTACAGCCTACTTAGCATGAAACGATCGGAGCTAACCGATCACATTGTCAACTATGCTAACACACACGCACACGACACAAGACTCCTTGCAAGCTCTGCTGGAACAAGGTCATTTGAGGGCAATGAATTACAGGGGAATTCAGTTTAAACACAAAGTAATGGGAGCAGAACAAGGCAGGACAATGCTGCAATTAGGGATGGATAAATGTACAACTTGCTGGGCTGACAGGCAGGAGTACATGGAAATGGGCCGGCACTATGTGAGCCCACAAGCTGCATTATGTACATAATGGGATGAATGGGTCAGTATAACACGCAGAGGCTGTGAGTAGAGAAAGTAGGTTATGCACACACACAGGTACACCTATCTAGGAATATGCACACAGATGCATCAGATCTGCTGTTTCATGTGTCATTAAACTCTTCTTTGCACACATGCTCTGGGCTTACATCTCTTTTGCCCTGGCAAATGCTCAAGACAGATGGCATCACATAAAGTTGATAGCCTGCCTCTCCAGCTGACCTTGGACACTCCAGCAAACAGGCTGGCTGTGGCCGAGCCAAGCAGCTGCAGCGGCTCTCCGTACCAACCAGCACTGAGTGACCTCCACCAAACCTGCGACAACCTTTTCATCCAAGCCCCGAAAATCACACCGGCTGAGGGAGATGTGCAGCCAGTCGGTGAAATCGCCTGGGTGGAATTAAAACCTGCATTCACATAGTTGTTAGCATTACATGGTGGCAGATTACCTGGCTAGACTGATGCAGCGCCACCTCACAGGCTTAAATAACCAGATTAACACGATAAGACTCTTAAGGGCCATTTTCTTGCCTAGTTATTCATTAAACCTAGCAAGGGCCTCGTCTGGATGAGGCAAATCTTTGCTTTTCTGTAAAGTGTGATTGCTCACGTTCGACAACAAACAGTTGGAGGCTCTAGAGACCAAAGATCAAAGTTTGCAAGAGTGTTTTCACAAGCCTATTTTTCCATCACTCCCTCTGTCTCACGCAACACGGCTTCTTCCCACACAGACCGGACCCTGTTTACATTGAGTCCCTCTGTCTCTGTCATTACAATAGAAAGTCATAGCACTCGGTGGTACTGCTGAAGAAAGACCCCTCAGTAGACAGCTGACATAAAACTATTAGCAAACTCAGACAAATCCGAGCCCTGTTCTCTCTGCGCTCGTGCTGCATGGCCTGTGAGCGTGCACTGCTTGTGATATCAAACCAAACTAAGTGGAAACCCTCCCCAGAGCAGTGTCAGTGGGCTGCTGTCTGCATGCATGCGTGCAGAACACGTTGCTTTGCAATTACAGTTTTCTGGCTGGCGTATCCTGCTCCTCACAAAGCTCTCGGCACTGCTGGCACAAGAAACCACTAAATCACATCATTATTTGGATTACATAATGGGACCACCGACCCATGCTGCATGCCCCAGATACGGCGACCGGGATGTTTACACAGGCCAAGACTCTTGAGCTGCTACACTGTGCCACTGTCTGGGTCATTACCAAAAAGCAGTGCAGGTGTATGATGCTGGTCTGGGGAGACAGCATGCATGTTTACAGTATGTGTTTCCCAGCAGCACCGGTGGTCAGACCCCTTTACTGGCAGTGATGTTGGCTGAGGAGGGGCGAACATGCAGTCACTGCTCCTGTACCTGCGGGCTCAAACCTAGCAGCTGTTGCTCGCAGCGGAGCAGCCGGGGGACCGGGCAGTTACCTGATCCAAGTTTCTATTAGCGCACGATGTGGACAGCATTTTGGTATCTGCTTTGAATATCTGTGGCGTCAACTAGTGCCGAAAAGTTATGTAACTCAGCTGAACAGTAGCACAAGTTAGCTTTGAGGCTAACTAGTTCACCGACACACTCACCTCTGTCTTGGTAATGCGGTGTCGGGCCAGCTTCACGACAGCGAAATTGCCCTTTCCTAAAGTGCGCTCGATGTCGTAGAAGCCCACTCGGACCGGACCCCGGATCAGCGGTTTTTGGACACTGTCAGCCATGACCATGCTGTTCTTAACTGGGACTGTTTGGTGGACGAGTAGGAGGCAGCCAGACGAGCAGGGGGACACACGGGGGGCTCCACACGGGCTCGCTTTGGCAAGCTACAGATAAAGACGAAAGGAAAACAAACCGCCCGCCGCCGTCGCTTCTGCCGCCGCTGCCGCCGCCGCTCGAAGCGTGTCCATTAAAAATAGACAAAGTTGATTTCTGTGTCGCCCTGCCAGCTTGAACGCCAATGTGGCGACACTGTCCCTCAGTGCGGCGGTACGAAGCAGGCCATTTACTGCTCCCGGGGGCTGTCACACCGCGGTCTCCAATACAATAGAGCTATAATATTTCAGCTCGAGGTACCTCTATCAGCTACAGAGCACACGAGTTGACTTGCAAAGAGGCATCATGTTCTCCGGTTGACGTGCATTGACGTCAAAGCCATAGGGGTATTTGTACAGGGGGCGGGGCCACGAAGCCGCTCCACACTTCAGTGCCAATTGGTTGCCAAGACAACCAGACCCACCTCTTACGTCAACCGGTAAAATTGCTATTCTGAAATGTGTTTGCTCGCGTGCCCTCCTTGATTGCACGCATAGGTAACTTTGAAGTTTTGCCCCGCAGGTGTTTTTGTTCGCTTTTGTCGGCTGCGAGCGAGAGATGCAGGGAGAAGGGGGTTAAATTCATTATGAATCAGCCTGAAACTGCACCCCCCCGCTCCCCTTTTTAATTTTTTTTTTTAATTTTTTTGCTCGCTCATAGTAATATGCTCTGCAAGAATGCATGAGAAAGAAAAAAATGCTAGGTTGTAATATTAAAAGACAAAAGGATATGTATACCTTTAGGCATGTAATGCAGAGATAAAATGCAATGGCCATTACAAATATATCATATTAAACCGTATATAGCATTATATAATATAACATGCAGGACCTCATGTGAAACTAGACATGTCATCAGCCACAAAGACACTTCGGTCAGCTACATAACAGCACCATCTGTTGGCGAAAATAGAAAATTGAAGCAAGGCTCCACATTTCCTCTTTGAAAATACTGCTCTCGGTACAGCAGTATTTGCACTTTAGTAACAGGCCTTTTACATTCAAACACACATTACGTCCCCTCGACACTTACACAAATACAAACACATTTGAATATACCCATATTTTTTATTAAATAAGGAATCCCACCATGATATCTTGTAACCAAGCATTATTTGACAGCCAAAAATCTTGTCATGTTTGAGACAGAGCACAGGCTCACACCCAGCAGTTGTTCTTTTCAGCTCATGCAGTGACAGTCTAACACAGAACAGTGGATTACTTAACGGGCAGGCAGAGCAGCGCTCCGGAGGCCTCCGCTGTCACGCATAGACTTCCTGAATGTAAGAGTTCCAGATGTGCTTTTGGCATTTCCTGTCTAACATTCTCCAAGAACACACTCAGCCTCTCCTTACTGGGCTTGCCACATCTTTCCGAGACACAGGCCCAGCAGCCCACTCAGTACACACTCAGAAATAACACAGGCATTTGTGTTCACTAACGTATATCCATGATTAGTTTAAAAATTAACAAGGCAGGCACATGCTTTCACAAGCAAAAGCTGATGAAGGAGTCCGTGACATATTCCAAACTCCAAGAAAAGTGTCTGTCAGGTCAGTGGGAGGGTTGAGTTTCTCACACAGTCAGGTGGAGTCGGGGAAGCCCACAGCTTTGAGGTTTACTGGGGTCAGCAGAGTTCTGTCATCAGTGTTTCCGCATGTACTGTCCTGTTCCCTGACATCAGAGTCCAAACAGGAAGCCTTACACAGGGCTGACACAACTCTTCAGGTTTAGAGAAAGGGTCAGAATGGTCCCGGAATAGGACGACTCCACTGCCGTAGAGAACTAACAGGATCTTTTTGTCCTTGTGAGTCATAATATGATGACGTGATTGGAAAAGGGCTGAGTAGTTTAACTCTGGATTGTTTACAACATGAGCAACTTTGTGCAAGTCCTCAACACTTGCACTTATTTCCTGGGTTAAATGTGCAATCCACCGTGCCAAATATAGCAGCAGTGACCTGACTCATTTCTGCTTATTTGAGTTCATTAATGCCTCTTTGAGAC
Organism: Chaetodon auriga; assembly: GCF_051107435.1. Lineage (NCBI taxonomy): Eukaryota > Metazoa > Chordata > Actinopteri > Chaetodontiformes > Chaetodontidae > Chaetodon > Chaetodon auriga. Next base: position 11,876,085 of record NC_135080.1, read on the forward strand.
CTGCTGTGAAGTTACATAAATGTCAGAGGATTTGTCTAGATGATGTGTCGCAATGACAGAGCGCCGTCATAAGGCTGACATTTGTGGTTTTGAGCAAAGTGTCTCAACACTGCCATGAAATTTGGACCACTTATTCATATCATTATAACAGCTTTGATGATGCCCTAACTTTTTATCTATTCAAAACTTAAATTTATGACCAAAAATATTCAAAACGATGACATTCCCAACAGTCTTAACTTTACTTCATATTTAGTGCTAATTCTTAAATGCTAGCATGCAAACACAATGAACTGAGATGGTGAACATGGTCACTTTATACCTGCTAAACATTAGCATGTTAGCATTGGCCTTTGTGAGCATGTTCGCACACTGATGCATTCACTTCAAAGCACCACTGTGCCTTGGCACAGCCGCACAGAGCTGCCTTCATGACTCTTTGGTCATGTTTAATAATAAAATGTATTCATAAGATTTGTAATATATTATCATGTTCACATAACCCACCTATTACTCTTGAATCCAAAGGTGTGCCATGCTCAGATTTACAATTTGAGGACTCCCTGCTGGTGGGGTTCTGGGAAGTTTGCAGACTCAATATGGAGTCACAGTTGACAAAACTTTGCGAAAACCTGCTTTAAGCATTAATCTGACTTGCAGCTCTGGATGCAGTACTACAATACATGCTGGAGATATGTTTGGATGTACAGGAAGAAAGGGATGGAGAACACTGTATTCCTCCATCTAGCTTAGTCATATTCTTTTGACCAGATGGGCATCAACAGAGCTAGCCATAGATCTCATTTTCCACCCAACCAGCCTGACCGCGGCAGCGCCGGCTCTGAGCTTTGCAGGTCTCATAGATGTCATTGGTGACGAAGCCGCTCTCCCTGTCCACACATGACACATTCTCATAATCGTCACACTGGGAGTCCTGGGAGGGAGCTAAGGGATATTTGGTCATCATGTCTGCTGGCATGCTGCCGCTCAGGGAAGTGTGAGGAAGTTTGGTAATGTCACTGAAGGCGTAAGGTCCTTGTATGGCGTAAGGTGAGGCTGTGGCTGGGGTCCACGGTTTTGGTCTGCTGGGATAATTTTGAGTTTCTGTCTTCCTCCTGAATATGAAAGAAATAACATTAAAGAGCACAGTGGGATCGTCACAAGTAGCTCAAGGGAGAAACACTGCTCATCAGTGAAAACATATTTCCCTTACAGGTCTCTAACCACAAACTTTTCAGAGACCAAAGATACACGATGTACAGTACATAAGTTATCTAAATCTAATGTGTGCTCAGATTGTCCAAAACTGAGCAGATCCCTGGAGAGGAGCTGCATTCATGGGTCATATTGCTAAATAAATATTTCATAAATGCATTACACAAAGAAGCTTCTGCAAAGAAACCCATGACCTTTTCTAAAATGCCTCTTAATACAGCATTTTATTACCCTGCATCCAGAAACACAGTGTTTTACATTTTAAGTACAACAGATAAGTATATGGTATATGGTGTGTGTGTGTGTGTGTGTGTGTGTGTGTGTGTGTGTGTGTGTATATATATATATATATATATATATATATATATATATATATATATATAATTTATTTTATTTTATTTTTTTCTCTCTTTGGTTTTACCTCTTAGCATGTTGTTTGTAGCAGAAGAACCCAGCAGCTGCAAACAGCAGCAGCAGCAGAGCAGGAATGGTTGCATAAAGGATGTATGAGACATACAGGGTGTTGTCTGAGAGAGATACTGCAAAGGAGAAGAGAATAATACTTGGCATAAATTCTTTTCAGATAATTTTTATCCTTGAATAGTCACGATTCACTGAGTGCAACCTCTAAGTATCAATAATAAAATGTGATTTCTTTTTTCTTTTCTTACCTGATGACTCGGGTAATCCTACTTTTATCCTCTCATCACTTTCTGTAGTTGAGAATAAGTTTGGCCTCAGAGATGGAACTGGAACAAATATGACACACAGCATTGTTTATGTAGTCTTTGCACATTTGAACTGATTTCTTCCAACAGAACAGCATAAAGAAAGCATGCATCAGTATGATTTGAAAAATTAAAAAGTATTATACACAATAAATTCCATGTATTGTGCCCACCAAGGGTTTACATTTCCTGTTAGACCATGTGAACACATGCGTGCATCTCTATCATCCCAATCTGAATTATACTGAATGCATGTGAACATATTGCAGATTTTGTCTATTTTTCCCTGAACAATATCTGTCCTTGATGGACACAGTTTTACAAATCATGCAAAATAAACAAACCTTAACACACTCTGACCACTAGAGGTCTTTATTTCCGCAACAGGAAGGTGGCAAATGACGTTAAAGGTGAGCGATAAAAAGCAATGACGTGGTGGTTTAGTCTGACTCTCTTGATCTAAGTATAAACACAGTCTGCAGGCTCTTGTTATCTTGTTTCTGTCTCACAGAAATGTCATGCATATGTAGACAAGGGGTACTCAAGTGCATGCTGTACCTGCATGTGCTATGCTCAATTCCTCAGTAAATACTGGTACTTTTTCTGCAAAAGACAGAGCAAAGACGTAAGACATTTAACACAAAGCAGCCATTCAATACTCTATATATAGAGCGCATTTTTGCAAAATTATGTAATCAATGCCGTTTCACTCAGCTAATATAAAGGCAAGCATTCAAAAACTGTTTCATGTCTAAAATAGAAAGAAAAGATACACAACAGGAAGGATCATTAGAAAAAGACAGTGGAATCAACTAAAAACAAGTGAATAATCGTCAGAGGAGTCTCCAGGAAACTGTTTAAAGTAAAAGATATGCTTAACTTTATTAACTGTTATATAACTATGACCACAAAGTGAACACAGTAAAGGGTTGTTTTTAAGGAAATCCATACCCACACACGTAAAAAACCAAACGGCTACTTTAAAAATAAATATTAGAGGCATCAGGTACACCTTAAGAACAGGCAGATATATATTTTCAGCCTGGCGTGGGAGCGGAGGATTACAGTAATCCAGACCACCAACATTAAACTTGCTTAGTGCTAGCTGTTGACAGCGGCAGCCACATTTTAGTAATGGTTTCTGGAAGATAAAATTCAAATTCTGTGGATTCAAGAACCAAATAAAACCAAGTGCCAGTGCCAAATGTCAATAATTGCCAGCACTGAGCAGCCAGATACAACAACAGTGTCTGTGATCTGCTGGCTCACCTTCTGGGTATTTGCAGACAAAGTTGTTCTTGGAGTTGCAGTTGTCGTCGTTCCACTGGAAGAGGAAATGACCTTCTTCGTCAGGTGGTGCTGAGGGCTGGTGGTACAGAACCGCACACATTTCACCACCACACGATGGCTCGTCCCAGTGCCAGTTCCTGCAGTAAAAAAAATATGCTTTGGACTCGTATCACATTTACGTTTGCATTGCACTGTTTTATTTATATTTGAATTTGTCATTCACAAATTCTTGCAGAGGACTGTAGACATTCCTTCACTCCCACACAAGCATCACTTGATGACAACCCTTTTCCACTGATATTTCCATATTTAGTGGGCTGTGTCCATTTTCACTGATGCAGCCAAAACATTCAGGCAAAAAGAGCGAAATGTTGAAAAAATGACAAAGACCTGAACTTGGCCTTGCTTCCGTCCAGCCAATAGTACTGCGAGGGGCATCCTGGGTTTGCTGTTCCTGCCCTGTAGCGCTGTGGGCTGCGGCGGAGCCCGATCCAGAAGTCTCCATCTCCAGCCTGCAGCTGTTGTATGAACCTCTCCATCAGTCGCTGCTCGCGCTCCGTTTCAATGCTGAGCAACTCGCCTCCATCCAACCTGCAGGCCTGCCTGGCGTCCTCAAACGTCAGCCTCCGCCTGCTGTCCTGGATGTAGAACACCTTGTAGCATGGGCGCTCTGTCCCGTGCCGACAGATCCTTGGGCCTGGACACCACAATCAGCATCAGAGAGAAAACAAGGTGATAAGTGCAGGGTTGTTACTGGTTTTGTTTGTTTCCTGAAGACTTCCTGGGGCACCCACGTAGCAGGAAGATTAGAAACAAGCAACAGTATTATGGGCAAATTCGGAACCAGAATTTTTTTTTGCCAAAGTCTGGCCACATTTTCCTGCGACGTGGGTAGAGTAAACCATACGGTTGTGAAATTATAGTATAAAAGCTATACTTTAAAGGGCTTTAAAAAGATTTTTTTCTGCATTGATGCCAATCAAAGTAGTTCTCGTGCTGTGGTGCACTGTGACAGACAGTGAGAAGAAACATTTTGACCATATGAATCTGAACACGTCTGAAGTGCGGTGGTTTGCTGAGCCACAATGAGCAGGTTAATTATTGACTGAAATACATTAATTATGGCTTTTCACAGTAAATCTGTATCATATAAGGCACTGAAAACATATGTTTTTAAATATACCAACTAATAAACAGACTGCCTCTGACCCCTCATAACAGGCTGCATATGTAATATTTGAGATGTGATGTGATGTGATGTGTTTTTTCCCCAGAAAAAGCAAAGATGAGAGGCATAATTTAGTCATAATTTCATCTGGTGACCCCTTAGATTCATCCCAGGGTCACTTGTGGGGATCCTGTTGGGAAACCACAACCAATTCATGCAAACATGCAAGAATAATGACCAATCTCGGACCTCTTACCTTCAAAATTATTATTGTCATTTCATTTTTACCTTAGTGCCAAAGCTTCTTTAAATATATATATTTTTACCCGTGTCTGTTTAAACTTTTGTATGTAAAGCTCGAGTTGCCTCTACAAATAAGCTATACATTAAACTTGCCTTATGGAAATATGGAGAACAGTGCCAGTGTATGGATGTGGACATCTGTTGCATAATGCTGCACATAACCGATTCTTAAGTGTAGCAATGCGACCTCCTGACTTCAGATCAGTGACCTGAATCATAAACAATCTGTGGATGTTAAGTTTCCACCACATCACGCTGCTGTTGAGTTGAACAGCGGCCTGTTTGTTATTATAACGCACAAACTGTGCGCTTCAGGGGCTTGTTGAGAAAACACGAACATAAAATAGGTCTTACGCCGAATGCGCAGCCTCGTTCCGCTCTGCATGCGCACGTAAATAAAACTTTATCGGTAGAAAGAAACAAGTCCAAGTCTCGCCTCGGAAATAAAACACATGAAACAGTCTCAACAGAGTTTTCAAAGGGAGTTTTCCTTCGTAAGTTCTTACCATTTAACTTAGAAGCGGATCCTGGGTGGAAGAAAACGGCGATAACGGTGCCAAACAGCTTCATAAAATCCATCTCTACATGTTCACAAGACGGCTCTGGACGTTCAGGTCAAGTGTAAACTAGTTTGTTAGGAGATAAACGTCGGATTTTCAAACCCTGTGACAGACACACTGATGATAGAGGCAGCACAGTCCGTCCAGTCAAAAGTGGGTCGACTGGTGGAGGCGTGCATATGGCGTCTGGCTGAAGGGGGAAAAAATCAAGAGTGAGATAGTCCAAGATTTTTGCTTTGAGAAAGACAAAGTATTGCTTTTTGCAGTGGCTCTTTTTCCTCTGGAGGACAACTCAAACCACAGAGGAATGAGTTTGTGCATTTGTGCAGTCGGTGTGCAGCTTGTGTCCCCTTTTATTAAATTAGCAAAATCCCATTTCACATGTAGAAATGTCATTATGAGGCAATGAATAGAGTTCTTTGTGCATACTTGTGTCATGCTCCCTGTGTTAAAATAAATGAGTATCTCTCATTCTCACACACACACACACACACACACACACACACACACACACAGTGATTGAGTGCTGTCTTGGGGGACAAAAGGCTAAGAGGAGAAAATGAAGTGAGGAAACAGAAACAGACATGAGGCTGACTTCAAAAATGTAAACGGTGCGTGTTAAAAGTACACCTCAGTTTTTCCTTTTCTTTGTCTGGTAAACATGCTGATCTCATGTGATGTGAAGTTAATAGACCACATGTCTGATGAGGCTGGTGAGCCACACAACTGAAAAAAAAAAATCTCTAATAAAGCAAGCATAAGGATTAGGAAACTGAGTCAGAGCGCAAAACACCAGTCAAAGAGAGACGCTGCACAGACATGAAAGTGAGATTGGGACAGAGGAGGAGATAAAGAGGAAGAGGGTGAGAGAGGGAGATTGAACATGGAACAGGAAAGCATGCAGAGGAGGAAGAGGAAAGGATTTTTTGTTTTCCCAGAACCGTGCTTCCTGTTCATTGCTTTGGTTTGGCTTCCAGGCACTGGGGCTTAATATCCAGAATATGGATGATTGTGAAAGTCTGGAGAAAGTCGTACGCGTTATGCAACAAAAATAAATCACTTTACACCGCTTCATCCAGCAAAGCCATCAGACCGAGACTTTCCCCCGAAAGGCAGAGTTAAACAGAGGCCTGCTTCAGTTAAGGTTGAGTGAAAGTCCTGCTGTTGTTGTTGTTGTTGTTGTTGTTGTTGTTGTTGTTGTTGTTGTTGTTGCCTTACAAAGGGCTGTCCCGAGCTCTTCATTGCTGTTTGTGATTGAGTTTGTGAGACCCAAATCTGTTCTGCACAAACAGGCTAAAGCTGGAATTCAACAGATGTTCATGTAAATGAAGTGGAGGTTTTATCTGTGACTTCATTTCAGGGCTATTCACATTCTTTATTCTTCATTGTTCACTTGGATCCCCGTTAGCTTCCACAAAGTGATCACAAGTCTTCCTGGTGTCCACACAAAAACAACAACAACAACAACAACAGAAAAACAGCAATAGTAAGAGCAGTAAATGCAATTTAAACCAAATGTAAAGACCAGTAAGGTGAGACGACTCAACGTGTGAAACAATAATTAGCAGTATATAATGAAAACAAATAGCAGCTAATGGCTCAGCAGCAACATGCTTCTATTTAATAGATTAGTGGAAAAATATGTTTGGATTTAATGTTAACTAAGAAACTGAACGTTTAACAGAGGGTTAAATATTGTTGTCGCAGGGCTGCAGGGACTGGTTGCTGCAAATTAATGCAAAGCTATTCAGAGTGATCACCTTTATCCCAGTATGTTTCTGTCCTAATAGGAGCAAGCTCTTCCAAAATCAGGCCACATGATGAGCTACTGGCTTTGCAGTCACCAGATATCTATCCTTCTCAACACCTATGAGAGATTTTATACACAATGTAAGATTTAAATCTCTGTAAATGCAATGTTATGAGACATAAAGAGACATGCAGACCTCACCACAGTCTGCAATTTATCCTCCTCTTGTGTTGCATGATTTTTAACAACATCCATCAACAGATGACCTTGGAGGCAGAGTAATTAACACCAGCTCTTCTCCGTGGAGATCTAAGAGCGGACAGACAATCACAGGCTGTTTGTGTGTGGGTCTGTTGTCTATTAACTGGCTTCAGGCCATCTCTCTACCTGTCTCTCTCCTCCGGTAGCACAAGTGTATCCATCATGTGGGAGTGTTGCTGTCAGACTGAGCACCTGGATGCTTGTCGTGTGTCACCTATGATGATTTTGCCTTGTTTTGGTCTTTCAAAAGTTATTTTTATTACTGGTCAGTAAAAATGCTTGTCATGTGATGAAGAGCTGTGACTGTGTGTTACCAACACGGCCCCTGCTGAGCTTTTCTCACATCATCATTGTTGGGCAACAGGCTCAAGTATTGTTTGTGCTGAACAGGAAGGCACTACAGATAATTTCACAGCAAGGGTTTAAAGTGGCAATATGTAGGAATTTTAGTTTAAAATGTTCAAAAATGAACTACAATCATCAACAATGTTGACATTATGCCAAAAACGTCTATGTATTGTGTTTCAGATATATTAGCATGCTAACCAGCTAGCTAGCGCTGGTCTGGTCTGTCTTGTAATACCACTTTGTACCTCAGGAGGCGATAGTGAGTCACCATAGTCTGCCCTCAGTCCCACAGCGCAGAGGTGGTTTTTTCGGCTTCACACCTCTGAACCTGCCATATCTTCATCATCCCTGGAGTCAGGGCCAGTCGGAGCTGCTGGAAATCACCTCCGTACTGTATTCCCTGTCATCAGACTGCCCAGCCTGGGTTCATTGTTAGACAGCTGTGGGAGATGAACACTCGTCCTTGAGGATTAGAACAGACACATTGTTAGATTAACCTCATAGGGGGGGCTGAGTCAAAAATTAGCTAACGGGCCCCCATTAACTCCTGTTTCTCCAACTCTCAGTACTGAAAAACAAAACAGAACAAGATTTTGACAGAGAGACCATCTTCAAAGACTTCAAGATCAGGATCCACCTGAAGGCCATTAGTTGATACCACACTTAAGAGGGGTGCATTATCACAGCAGTGAGCATTCAGTAAGAGTTTTCAGAGCTCTGCCCAGATGGTGCAGGACAAAACATGATTTTCAGTCCATCACTTTATTTCTGTGTATCTGTTAATTCCAGATTATCTGTCTTTTCCTCGCCGGGATGGATGTTTATAGCCGTTTCTCTGCCAACACAAACACACAATGGCTGTCACTGTGTTTTCTGTTCATTTAGGAGGAAGTCGTGCCTCTTGGCTCGCTCTCCTCAACACTGGAGAATCACGAGTCTGTTAGACACAGACAACAACAAGGCGTTTCAGCTCTGTCTAATTTTGGCCAGCAGATGACACCAAACTACTCGTGAAATGAGGCAGAGCAGCGGCTTTGTTGCTGTCCAGTCACGGAAGAGGTGAAACCAACCAAGTACATTAACTCAAGTAATGTGCTTAGGTACAATTTTGAAGTAATGATACTCTACTTTAAACTACAGAGGGAAAACACATATAAACACTTATAAATACAACACATTACTTCAGTGGTTCCCATTTTTTAAAAAACAACTTCTCACCACTTCTGATAATTCAGCGTGTTGTTGTGGCTTCTTTCCTTGTTTGAAGTTGTTCCACCAATGAGACACATGGTTTCATTTATATAACTGTTCAAATGATCCAGTTCCACATCATGTATTCTCAGCAGCAGCAATTTAAGTGCCAGCAATATTTTACATGGTTTTAAGAAAATAACAGCATTATGTCACAAGAGGAAATGCTTTCAGCTGTGCAGCCACACAAGTAAACATGGGACACTTTTTCTTGTGGGCAGAGTAGAAAAAATGAAGGGTTGCAGCTATTTTTAAACATATTTCAGTTAGTTGTCTATGTGAAATACTATATTCACACCCTGAGGGGTCATTAGCTCCACTAATTATCTGCTTTACTGTACATGCCCACAGAGTACAGTACTGTCCCCTCATAAGCTTCCCAGTGTATCCTCTTTCTTCCAAAGCCATCGTCTTCGTGTCTTGCCCTGGGACTTGTTGTCATTGTTTTTCTAATGTGATTGGATGTCAGAAACCATTGTCACTGTCGGTGAAAAGAACCAGTAAAGATGTACACTACTCATGATCGCAGCACACTGTCATTATAATCCTGGCAGCTTTCTAAATTTAGCCTCCCTATAAGATAATGGTTGGTGTGTGGTTAATTTGTATCCTGTTCTATCAATGTTGTCCTATTATGCTTTAAAATTTCTATGTTATTTCCAAATCAGTGCAGTTCTCTTATGGTCTCCATCCCATGACAACTGGCGCTCTTTTCAGCTTTGTGACGATGCTTCTTTTTGGAGTTTTTAAATGATCTATTTAGCTTAAGTGAAGTAGGAACATTTTCACACCCTGTAAATGAACAGCAATGACAAAATGCTCTTTAAAAAACATGCACATGCTATAAACTATGTGCTATTAGCTGTTTTCATGATTATTTCATGTATTTGGAGCCAGAGGGATTAAAGGAAAATGAAATGGAGAACATGATTAGAGTGCTGAAGAGTGGCCAGTGAGTAAAATGCAGCCACGAATTGAAGAGCTTGTGAAAGAGTGACGCATCTGTGGATAGTGTAACAAATGTCTTCACTTGGGCAAAAACACTGTCGCTCTTTTTCATTCTATATTTCTGAGGAACAATGGGGCTTCTCAGTTGCACTGTACCGGTTGTGGCCTATAGCTACTGCATACAGAAGCTGCAATGCAAGACTTTGGAGACAATAGAGGAGAGGTTTGACATCCAAGGGAAATTAACAAAGGTTGGTCCTGGTTGGCTGAGTGCCTCATAGCTTGTGGCAAACATGATTACCTTTCAGGCATTCAAGGTGTTTCATTCTCAACATGTGAATCCTTCATTCAAGACTCTACACAATGATGTTTTTATCATGGAAAATGTACATATGTCTTTTGAGATTTGCTTGTAATGCACTTCAGTTATTAATCAAAAGGTTATCAATACATTATGATCAAAATTATGCAAGACCATTAGCAAGAGCCTGCAGGTGTTTGGTAAAATTCCCTGAATTTGGTGCAAAGTATATGCTATATGGATGAAATGTGCTTGTGGCCAATTATTATGTAATTAGTTTTGAAGTGCAGTTCTTTCCCTGATACACAACAAATTTGCTTATCAATAAATATGTACCTAACATCCCAGTTGAAACCTCTTCTGCCTTCAGTGATCATGTTTGATAGAGGGAAACCTGAAACAGCAGCTGCAGTTAACCTAAGGGATCTGTGTCAAATCCCACTGACACATTAATCTGCTGGATTAAGATCTGACAGTGAACCCTGCCAGGAGCTCTGCTGTCTGACTGAGAAGTCACGGTAGAAACACAGAGAAAGTGAGTGAGTGTGTGTGTGTGTGTGTGTGTGTGTGTGTGTGTGTGTGTGTGTGTGTGTATGGGGTCTATAATTAGTGGAAGGGAGGGCTTGACAGTCACACCTCTGTGGTTTTAGGTGTCTTGAGGATGTCAAACACTATAAAAGCCACACTGTGACTACCCCCTGTGACACCTGCTCAGGTACCAGCTAAGGTAAGACCCTCCACAGACTGTCACAACAGATTGTCTGATTTTAAATTGCATTAACGAGGAATTACGGAAAAACTGAAACACTGTTAGTTTTTGCTCTGCAAAATAAAATTTACACCATAATTTGACACTGAAAATTATGGCCACCTTCATGTTTTTTTTCTAAATAATCACTAGCATCTTTGTGCATGGGGTCTGACTCAGTTGAAAATGTTATTTTGGAGCTGTGTTGCTGTTTTTTTTTTTTTTAAGTTATTTCTGATACTATTGTTTGATGTTGTTATTTTTTTTCTCCATCTAAATGCAGCAGCGATCAGCCTGACCGAGCCTCCTCCAGACAGCATGACTCTGTGCCTTTGTCTCCCTCTGCTGGTTGTGCTGCTGCATCCAGCTCTATGTCTCTACAACTGCTCGTCTGAGTATGAGAGGACCCCAGGTGGGTTAACTTTTAGCCAGTTTATTTTTTTTATCCCCCCTTAATAATACAGACATTTCCTCATCTCCGTCTTTCCAGCAGCATCTTGATCCTTATACTAATTTCCCTCAAAGCACTATAAATCAACTTGGTTTTGTCTTGTTTCACAGACAGTTCGGACCTGACAGTTGACTGTGGCACCAGCGTGATCACCCTGGAGATCAACCTGTGCACCGCTCAGTGGGCAGGCTTCAACATCACAGACCTGGCTCTGAACGGGAACCACAACACCACGGAGTGCCTGGGCTCTGTCGACACCAGTGTGGACCCTCCAGTCATCCGTTTCCAGCTTCCTGTCAACCACAGTCAGGATAACCCCTGCCGCCAGTCTCTGCAGGTCAGGAGCTGTCTTGTAGAAGATGTTGAATGATGTTGAATCACCTGGGAGGTAGTCACATCGGATGAGTAGTCCCAGTGGTTTTCTGCAACAGAGATTTAGAGGAACATTTAGGATCATGTGGTGATACAGACGAGGGTTATGTAATGATTGCGTTTTCTGTTGTCTTGTTCAGATTGTGGATGAGGCCCCGGACCCCACAGGTCCCTTCAGCAGTTTCTCAAGCATCCAGTCAGTCATCATCACTGGGTATATAGACACACCCAGATCTGACCAGGGGGTCATCAGCTACTCCACAGACCTCTACTATCACTTCTCCTGCCGCTACCCGCTGGAGTACCTGATGAACAACACACAGATTGTAGCGTGAGTGTCTGTCTTTTTACTGCGTGAATTCATCCTAATGCACTTTGTCCAAGGCAGAACATGACGCTGACATACTCTTGTCCGTGATTTTTCCAGCTCCTCAGTTTCTGTGGCGACCAGCGATAGTAATGGCACCTTCATTGATACGCTGAGAATGGGTGTTTTTAATGTAAGTGCACGTTTGGATTCAGCTGCCTTAGACACACTGTCGTGCTTCTCTCTTAGCTCATTGTACTCTGATATGATGTGTTCTCTCTCCAGGACACCGACTACGGCTATCCATTAGTGGTACCGTCAACGGGTCTTGAATTGCGAACCAGGATCTATGTGGAGGTCATGGCTGTTAACCTCACGGGAAAGTAAGCAAAGCCCATTTCGATGAGTGGAAGTGAATTGATTTACCTGAAAGCAAACAGTAAAAATATTATATGGAAAATGAGAACAGTGTATTCTTGTGGCAAACGGGAACTCATTGGCCCATTGTCCTGTTTTCAGTTTCTACGTACTGCTGGATCACTGCTTCAGTACTCCCACCGTTTATAACATATCGCACAGCGAGCAGCACGACTTCTTCATCGGGTATGGAGGCACACATCATTAATAGAGCTTCATGCATAGGAGAAGTAAAATAATCACCACATCACCTTTTAACATGTAAACTTAACACTTCTCCACTAGCTGTGAAGTGGACCAAAGGACATCTGTGACAAGCAATGGCCTCTCCAAGATTGCCCAGTTTAATTTCGAGGCCTTCCGCTTTGTTCAGCACCGTGACCAGGAGAAGTCCAGCATCTATCTGCACTGCATACTGAGACTCTGTGAGCCCAGCAAGTGTCAAGAGCTGCTGACTGTAAGCTGAGAAGTCAAGAACAAATGACTCTGCTTTAAAGACATCAGAAAAAGGAGCTGATGGAAATAGAAACAAATACTCAGTGTTTCACACCATATAACACATATCAAACTGAACCTAAATGGGTATTTGTTGTCTTTCAGGCCTGTAATAGCAGAAGAAAAAGATCAGCGACTCCTTTTGGAAAAGAAAGCACCAATTCTGCCACTCTGTCAGTTGGACCGCTTTACATGGCCAAAGAAGGTGAGACCCAGTAAACAAACACCACTTCAGTGAACCGTGATTAAAAAGTTTTCCACTGACTCTCTTCACTGTCTTATCTCCTCCCACTAAAGACAGGCCATATTCAGCTGCCTACAGTGAGTACACTTTAATCACATTCATCATTCTAAAAATACCTCTCAATATCTAGGAAGATTTAACGACAACCCAAAAAAGTAATCTCCATTAATCTCCCCGTGCGTGCATCAGGTAATGACGCGGCACCGGAGAGGGATGATGTGAATGTGACGGGCCTGGTGGTGGGGGTGGTGTTTGGCTCGGCCGCTGCTGTCATGCTGGTTCTGGGTGGCTGGTTCGTCCTGAAGAAGTTTTACTGGGCGGGAGGATTACCTCATGCCTTTGACTGACAGATCTACCGACCATTTTGCTGTGTTTAGTGTGAGATCCCAAAATCTGATAACCTTGTGAAGCGAATACGCTGATATGTTATATAACTTTTTCTGTCTGTACTGCATCTGCGTTCAGCAGTCATTTATTGGTTATGAAGGAACAGCTCAACTTGAACTACAGATAAAAAAAAAAAGCAGGATTAACTATGGAAGCAATTTTTATATTTTTATTTTCTTAGAAATTTCCTTTGCTTTCCTGAACGCAGACAGTCTCATTACTTTGCACCAGTTTTTTAGATATTTTGTACAGAATCTCCATTCAGTTGCTTAAAATAGTTAAAATATATTTTTGAGCATATTAGAATCTGCAGTATATTAGTCAGTCCTTTGTCGTTATGTTTTGTACGGATTAAAAATGGAGTTTGATATCAGGTTAGTGTCAGTGGTTGACATTACACAACCCAAAGATCACAACAGATCATTTGCATTACCAACAACTTTATTCTCCAAAAGCAGAATCTTTTTACATGGTTCACTAAATACAAACAGAATGAAACATCAATCTAAACCAGACATTATTTAATATTTACAGTCAGATCTGGCAACCCTGCCATTTTTCTTGGGATTCCCCTGTATTTTACCTTTGACAGAGGCATAACTGCCTATTTGATGTGTTTGCTAAATTCCTCTCTGGAGAGTTTGTGCAAGTTTCTCACCAAATTAGAGGAGGCTTACCAGTACGTCGGTCGAAGTCATGCTTTTTGCATGCATTTTATTGTAACGCACGGAGGGAGAGGCTACAAAAGGCAGGATGACAAATCTATGAAGCATAAGTGCACCTAAGAGGCACAGAAACATGCTCCACCTCTGACTGTGTTTATTCTGTCTCTACCATGTATTTTCATAGTCTTCCTCTCCTGCCAGTTGTGTTAATGATGTGTACATATCCTTCAAGTAATACATAAATAAACTAAGTGCTGAATTTCTATGCCCTTTTGTGTGTCATTTATATAATACAGTGATGTTGACAGCATTTCACTTTCAACCAGGTATCTGACTGACCAAAGATCATGGTGATTTTAGGATTCACTGTGCAAGTCCTTGTCTAAATGTAAGGGGTATGTGGACTGTGATAAGGGTGGTGGGATGGCTCAAATCCTAATGTTGACAGGTGTGATTTTACAGGCTACTTGTACAATGGCAAACAACAAACCAAATGCATAGAAAAGGATATAAGAATCACAATACTGTGAGCACAGAGGCAGTTAATTAATATTTTGTTTCCTCTGTCACTGTACTGAGTGCAGAATGTCCTGGATCAGAGCAGAGAGTTTAACTGTGAAGTCCTCCTGCAAAGAGCCTCCTGGCTGTATGAACGAAGAAGAAGGAGGATACATGCTGGAGGCTCCCTGCACCTCCAGCTCCTGAAACAGCCTCTCCATTTGAGCCTGAAACACTTGGCTCTGCTGGGCTGCATTTTGGCAGAACCGCTCCACACTGGTTGTCAGTTCAGCCTTATGAGGCTGTGCAGTTTCTAGCACAGCAGCAAGGTCTGCTTTGAGAGCCCGTACTCTGTTCTGTGCCTCCGACCTCAGTGAATTCACTTCGTGTCCCAGCCTAGAGCTAATTTCCTGCCAGAACTCTGACTTGGCTGCCTCTTCCTCGCTACCACTGATCTCTTTCAGATGTTCGATCACCCCGATGGTTTTGGTATGGAAGTTGCTGACGATGTCGGCCACCGTGGAGCTGCTGTGCTCCAGGGTCTGGCTCATCCAGTGGAAGGCTTCCTGGTAGAGAGCTGGACTGGCGTCCACTTGGGCTTCTGCTGTCTCCGGGCCCTGCAGATAGAGGCTCAGCTGGCCACACAGTTCTTGGGTGTTGCTGCTGAGAGAGCTCTGGAGCTGCTGAGTGAGGGGAGCCAAGCGCTCTCTCATGCTGGCCAGGGTAGAGCTGAGGTGGGCTGGAGATGGGGACAACCTCTCCCGCAGCTCGGTCAGCTCTTGGTGCAGACGGGCACGCAGACGCTCTGACTCCATGTTGAGTTTGCGTTGCAGTTCTTCAGCTACAGGGTTTTTGCTGCGATTATCTTGGTTGTAAAGGCTACTGCTGTCTATGTGGCTCTTGTAAATTGTCCTGAGCAAAGAGAGACAACAGCGCTCCATTAGAAAGTGTTTTGATATTCATTCTCTCTAAATATTTCACCTTGACTTGAGTGTATGAATGCAGATCTATTTAAGGGCTTTAACTTGTTTGCAGTAGTTAGTTCAGTCACTTACTCCTCATCCTTTATGAGTTCTGTCTTATCATCAGCCTGATTGGCTATTGAATCAGTCCAGGTGGCCTCCCTGCTGTCACGGTGGAGTGGGTATGCTATACAGAGAGAAACAATAGGTGAAAAAAAGAAACAAAATGCAGGGTGTTAAGGAGCATTTCAGGAGTAGTGTATACCTGAAGTTGTCAAGAATGACAGGGCGAAGATCACGACTTTTAGATGCATGTTCATCTTTCTGTGGAGGGACAGATGAGAGAAATAAGAATTTCACATTAGAATGAACAAATGACTGAATACTGAGAGCATTTCTCAGTCTAGGACAAGACAAGAAGATCAATATGCAAACAAGTGGCCGGTCTTTACCTGAGGATCAGGGTACTGCAGAGTGACTTCCCCTCTCATCGGACTTATAAAGCTCCTTGTTATCAGAGCGGCAGCCCAAACTCTGCCTGTGTCAACAGTCAACACGTGGAGGGTCACACTGATGACAGAACAGAACACACACACACACACACACACACACACACACACACACACACACACACAGACAAGCAGAGTGAGCGTTCATTGTTGAACCTTCATAAAACTTATCAGCATTCTTGGTTGGTTTACAGAAATTATGTCACGTCAATAAGGAAGCGTCACTTTGAGACAGAGTGTCAAAGCCTAACTTTGCAACACTTTTGCACTTTTAATCCCAATTAAAAAAGTGAAAATGAGGTAGAAGTTTATTGGACCAGCTCGTAGAGCCTTGAATATGAAGGCTTATTTTGGATTCTTGACAATCAACAGTTTACACATGACTGTTTGTGCTGCAAGTAGGACAAAACAGCCCGAGCAAACACTGCTGATCATGCTAAATTCTGTTTTCTGTGTTCTTTTTGTCAACAAAACCAGACAGAAGCCGACGTACAAGTCAACTTGAAGCGCTTTGTCGAGTCTGCATGCTCATTTACAATGTGTGACGTGTCTGCATTGTTGATAAAATGACTTCATGTTTGATGATCTCCTGTTTATGGTCTTGTTAAGTACTCGTGTATTTGTGAATGCGATGTGGAGGGTTTTTGCACCAGTGACATGGACATGTGGGTGAAAGTTGAATCCTGTTCGGTTAGGTAAGTTACGAGACGTCACTGGAGGATCATAGTCCATGGCTACCATGATGAAATATGTAGGTTATTCCATGTATTCAAAGTCCAACATTTATTTCAATACAACAACAGTATGCAAAGGTGAGTTGGTTAGTGTACATAAAAACAGCACTGCTGAACAACATTAACTCACTGTATGTACTCACAGAAGGCCTTGTTACACACATACATGAACACGAATGCACATGTAAACATAAGAATATTATAAGCTCACAGTGGCTCATAATGTTTTAAATATCTTGGTTGGCCTGAGTCTACTGTGTCATTTAAACATGGAGCACAGGTTTACAATCTCACCTTGTGTATTGTACAGAGACGTAGACTCAAATAAATCAACATGTTTGTAACAGATTACGTGCATAACGAATGCATACAGCTTGCAAATGAAGCTGTGTTGCTGTGTGTTGATGTCAGCCGTGGGCCACACAGACCTCGTATAATAGCCTTATTTTGCTGCACAAGATCGCAAGCCAATATCACCAAGTGAATACAAATTAACAACATCAATAATTCATTATATGTTTTTTCACATTGGTTTAGTTAGTGAAGCTGAAAGTTGCAGCCGGCTTGCATAAAGCTGCGTGATGGACGCACATGGTGCTCTGTAGACCCGTCTAAAGCAAAGCTGTGTTGATGTACATCGGGAGCCAAATCTTTAATCAGTTTCATGGTAGGACTGAGAGGAACAAATGCAGTAATATGACCCGACAGCACCAGGCAGCTGTACTCTCTGTTTTCACTGCTGATTTTCCACCAGTAACCGCTCCCTCCACTGTCACTGTCACCTTACCTCACGGGCCTCATCAATCATTCAGCAGCCCATCGAAAGTTATGCAGACTAACTAGCTCACCACTTATCTCACAGCTCTGTCTACCCACAGAAAGATCAGGTCATGTGTGCAGAACAATATAAGACAGGAGAGGTTTATCAAAGGAGTGAGGCTGCTACAGTATCTTAGTAACTACTCTCTTGGCTATGATCAAAACAAGGCAGGCAACCAAGAGACTATTTACAGATCCTGGATGAAGAATTAAAACTCCTCCCTGAGTCTGTGCACGCGTTCTTCATTTCGGCAGGTGGACATATTAACCATGCGAAGGACATGCACATGCAAGAGTTTTAAGTGTGCATTGGGGCTGAGTGCTGTGCTCCTTACTCTGGTTCATGGAAACAACTTCAGTCAACAGTTCCAGGAGGGGCCACCCTGCCGGCCAGGTAGGCTGTCGTGACTGCAAACAATGATCTTTTAATAACACGACAAAAAATAAACTGCCGTTTCATCCATCAGATCAACAACATATAACATTTTTTTTTTGCATGTTAAGCCACATGTTGTTAATTTGTGAGCTGCACAAATACTTTCACAAACTCTATGTTTCCTCTGCTTTCATCAGTGCAGAGGTTCTTTACCTCCTACTAACAGCCATATGAAGTCCTTTATGCCATCAGCTGTTGGATTTTTGCTGTGAATATTCTGAATCAGCGACAGTCTCCTGTTGCACAGTATAAAATGAGCCTGCATCATTAAAAAACAATATATAAAAGTGCATGTCAGAACATAAAATGTTTTCCTAACAGGTTTCTACTGTCCTTTGGGGAGCCTCGCTCCAGTCCCCTGTCCTAAGGGAACATATGGGCCAACTGCTGGTGCTGTGTCCATAGACAGCTGTCTGAGGTGTCCTCCTCACCACTACTGTCCTAGACCAGGTCTGCCTGCCTCCCTGCCCTGTGGCCCTGTGGCTCAGCAGCCTCTGTCTGGTCAGGACTCCTGCGTCTGCCTGGGAGAGGGACAAAGCTTCCAGGTGACACTGCCTTTTTCCATGATAGAGCTATCAACCCAGTCATTTCTGCAGCATGTGTGTTCCCTCTGACGTGTTCATGTGACCGTGTAATCCTTGATTTCATATCAACACCACCACCTCCCACTTCTTTTGTCCTGTGAGCTTCTTCTTTATTTTATGAAGCCAAAGGTGAACTCTAATTTCCATGAATTTTTTTGTATCCTGGGATACATTGCACACACCAATATGAGAGAAGCTTCCTCACTGTCGCTCCGAAACTTTAGACTGAACAATCTGTAGCTTCAAGCTGAAAGTGTTCTATATCAAGTTCCCTCACAGTGGGATCTTGTTTCCTACTTTGCTTCTGCTTGCAAAGGAGTTGAGCCTTCCACTCATCAGCTGATGAGGTGAATGAGATTTTCTTCTCTGACTGTGTATGAATGAATGAGTGAATGAATGAAGGAAGGAAAGAGGAAGGGAAGAAAGGAAGGAAAGAAAACAGATGAAGGAATCATTGAAGGATGGAAAAAAGATGAAGAAATCAATGAAAGAAGGAGAGAAGGAAGGACACAGGGCAGGACAACCAGGTGAAAGAAGGAAGGAAGGATAGAAGGAAGACAGATGGAGAAATCAATGAAATAAGGAAGGATGGAAAAACACATGATGAAATGTAGGAAAGGATAATGGAAGGAAGGATGAATGAAAGAAAAAACGTGAAGTTAACGAATAAAGGAAAGAACGAAGGATAGAGGAGGTAGGGAAACAGGTGAAGAAAACAATGAAGGAAAGAAGGAAGGAGAAAGGAAGGAAGGAGGGAAGGAAGGAAAAATCAGACGAAGGAATCATATAAAGGAAACAAGGAAGCAAAAACAGATGAAGGAGCCAATGAAGATAGAAGGAAGGAAAGAGGGAGAGATGGAGGGAAAACCAAGTGAAGGAATCAGTAAAGGAAAGAAGGAAGGACAAGCAATGGAAATCAATGCAGGAGAGAGATTTAGCACATTAGGTAACAATGTGACCATGAAGTGAACCACATACATCTGCATAATGTTTGAACTGCCTTTTCTTGCAGCCCAGTGACGGGCAGTGCCGCTGTACCATCAGCTACCAGCCTTCCAACAACGGATATGCGTGTGCACACAAGCTGTACGATGTCTGCAGAGACGGAAAAACACGTACACAGTATGGAGACTGTCTGGACAGATATCACTGGTTTCTTCACTGTAGTCAGCAGGTTAGACCTTGTACAACCATGTCACACACAGATGCACTCACTAAAGCAGAGCAAAGGTCACTGGCATGTGTTTCCATAGGACGCAGATCTGAATTTTGCTTGACTTCCACACAGACACAAGATATGTCGTAAACTGTGATCTGTTTATGAAACTGACAAAACATGCTCTGCTATCACAGACGAGGCTGATGAGTACAACCTAGATGTCTTTGCCCTTTCCTCCACGAACCTGACAATAGTTTATCTGGTACAGACTTGTATTAGTCTCATTTAATCTTTAACCACAACCTGCTTCATCTGACTGCTGGTTAGCGGGCCCTTTACTCTTCTTCCCCATGCAGTGTTTATTTTTGTCGCTGTCCTCTGAAACAGTCTTTGGTACAAATGACCTTACACCTACTTAATCACTCAAACTGAGCACAAGTAAAAAAATGAATATATGCTTGGTTTCAAAAAGGATTGGAGTTGAGTGGCAAAGCCTTTATCTTATCTGAGTTTTGGTTTGTTTTTCCTGCAGGTGTGTCAATCTGCGGAGGACTACAGGGGCTTCGATGGAGAGCTGGGTCTGTGCGTTTGCAGAGAGCCTCCTGGAAGAGCTGCGTGTGAAGGCCTATGCAGGAGAAGGTCAGCTACTGAGCTGAAGCTCCAGTGCCAGTCTGGCGGAGGAATGGTGTGGAGCTACGACAATCAGGTGATCAAAGGCAGCTGCAGATTTACATAAAAGCATCCATGCCTTAACATTAGCATGCTTTCTGCTATTTAAACCCACTGTAAACCCCTGTGATAGCCATACCCATGCATACAGTATTCCCATTTAAAGTGTCTGAATAGTTTGAGCCACACGACTTGGTCAGACAATACATGCAAAGCCTTCACACAATGCACCATCCACCTGAAAGTGCAAGACAAGCATCTCTTGTGTTGCAGTGACCTATTAATGGCAAACACTGCCATTGTATGTGTGCAGGTGTCAGACATCTCAGACAGCGCGCTGGAGACGGTTTTTAAACGGTGGGACTCCCAGGGGACTCTTCTTTGCAACAGCCACCTCAACTCCTCGCATCCTGTCCACATTGTTCAGACAGCAGGTGGAGAGACATCATACAAAGTGACTTTCTGTGTGAGTGTGTGTGTCTCTCTCTCATCGTGGCCTCTCTCATTGTCTGACTGCAGAGGCAGGCTTCCTCGGCCTCCTCAGCGGCCTCCCAAAGGAACTCCTGCAACTGTTTCCTGCCACCACACAGCGGGACACTCAGAGCTCAGCTGGTGCGTCACAACATCTTTTGATCATTAAAACACACTGATGAACGCACGATCCATCTTATATTATGCATTACCTCAATAATGAAGGCCCTGTGCTGTTTTCTTTTTTTTCTTTTTTTCTTTTTTTTTAGAAAGCGATTCTGATGTTCTGAGGGAGGTTGAAAATATCACTAATGTGAGTCAAGAAATGAACTCCAGCAGCAGGAGGGGAAACAAGGGACACACGAAGGAAGAAGTGAGAGAAATGGGTGTAATTGGTGTTCTGAACCCCATAGCGTGTCTCCATTTGGGCGACATTATGCTGTTCACTGTCGACACACGTCACTATCCTCAGTACGATCTGTAAGTCAGATGCTAGGTGTGTTTTTAGTGCTTTCAATCTGTGTCTTGACTTGCTTTATGTTTGTCTTTAATCCTAACTTCATGTCTTTCAGTGACAACTTGTACAACACAAACAGCGACTTCGACTGGGGTGCGTTCAGACAACTAAAAGAAGAGCTGACTCTGTCTTGGACTCCTCCCAGCTTATTTTCGGTGGTCTTTAGCCAGCCTGGAGTATATGTTTTCACACTGAGCAGCCATCAGCACAGACACTTGGTAGCTACATTCAACTGTGTGCAAATAGTAGAGCTAATTAATAATAATATACAAAATAATCTACAGCACATGATGAGTTTATAAATTCAAAGCAAAACCTAACCAATTCCTTGATTTAGGTCTGGGTGAAGTTAATTTGTACATGAATGTGAATTTACAACATGGATAATTAAAATGCTGTCAGATCACTCAAACCGACCCATGATTTTGTTTTTACTCAGTATGTGAGGGTGATGCCTGCTGGCGGACAGTGTTATGAACCCGGCCCCTTCTTCCCCACCACACCTCGTCATGTGACCAGGGTGGGAATCAGTAGGAGACGCAACCTGTTACTGAGACCAGATTGGCTGGTGACCGGAGGACTGCTATTTGGAGCTGTGGTCATCCTCTGCTTTTGTGTTACACTGCTGGTTAGTGTACACACACAAACACATTGTTCTACCACATTACAAACCCATGTAACCATAAATAAATCCATCCCACCTGTAGATCCTATTCCGTGAGTATGGGTGGCCTGAGAAGGAGCCAATCAGAGTACGGTATCGCTTGTTGCAGTTGGCCTACCACATGGACGACTACTCATCAAAAGGTTCAAGG
This sequence comes from Chaetodon auriga, assembly GCF_051107435.1. Lineage (NCBI taxonomy): Eukaryota > Metazoa > Chordata > Actinopteri > Chaetodontiformes > Chaetodontidae > Chaetodon > Chaetodon auriga. The sequence continues at coordinate 11,898,467 of NC_135080.1, forward strand.
GTGATCTCACTTAAAAAGACTCACCGAAACCAACAAGCTAGAATGACGCAAGACTCCATTCAACCAGGTGAAATACAGTAGCTAGCACACACACACACACGCACGCACACACACACACACACACACACACACACACACACACACACACACACACACTCTTTAATCAGTTGCATTATGGGGTACTTGTATTTTGTCCCCATAAGGAAGGCAGGTCCCCACAATGTGAGTGTGTAAACATTTATGTCACACACATGCACATGACCACACAGCCCATTTGAAAGCCAATAGGCCACTGTGTTATATAACTTGCATTCAGACATAATCTGCAACTCGTCAATGCATACACCTGCAGCGTGCACACATGCACACACGCTCATACATGTAGACAAACTCATACTGACACTTTGTTGGCCTTTGAAAACCACTGTGACATCTTATGTAACACTGACAGTGACCCCTGGGCGTTGCTCCCACCCAACCAATTACTGTTGAAAAAGCTCTTGTCATACACCTGATATCACGTGCCGTGACTAACAGTGAAAACTGAAAGCAGTCCAAATGTCACCGGACTTGGGAAATCACCTCAAATGACATTATTGTGAGATGGGGCGTGTTATGATTGCTGTCACTGTGTAAGATTTAACCTTGCAACATTGAGAACATATAAGATGTCCTGCATTGTAACAGCTCCCAGGCCAAGGGCCTTCTGAAATGGGCCTCGCTTGTACTGTAAAAAGTGAAGTTATTCATCAAAGCTTCTGATGTGCATATATTAACAAAAGCACACACCATTAATGAACATGAGAGTGGATGAAAAAACATGCAGATCAGTGGGCTACGCGTTTCAAACTCATTGATCTTCCACAGGCAGCACATTATGCTCATGCTTAAAAGTGGCAGAAAGGTTACAGATTTCTAATGTGGCTTTTATATTCTTCTGATCTCCCTCTCTGTCGCTCTTTGTGTTTCACGCTCTCGACAGCAGTCTGTGCAGACACTGTAGAAGAGTTCTGGGATTACGAACACCAGGTGGATCTGGAGGCATTCAGCAGCAACACCTTGTACAGCCTTCTGCTCAAACAGAGTCTGTCTGTCACCACACGCCTGGGACAGCTCACCATGGAGGTCTGTAGCTCTGAGCTTAACGACAAAGTAAACAAGGAATATGTGAAAGGATTGAAATATAGCCCCTCTTTTGTGTCACACACACACACAATGTGATGCATGTAAGTCTTTTCTCTGACAGCATATTCCCCTTTGACCTGCCTTACATGCAGAACAATGCATTAATATCCTATATTACACATGCCTACATTATTGTTTTATGAATAGTTTATGAATAGTTAATGTGGTTAGGAGGCCTCAGGCAACAATTCATATCATATAGCTTTTGTTTTCACAGTCCTAATGGAAGGAAAACATCATGCACACAGCCCAACACTTCAATTCAGAAACTTGATTCACACATTCATGTATGTACACTAAATATGAAGCTACCGCTGTTTAGCGTAGCTTAGCAGAATGACTGGGAATAGGGGGACCACCTAGCCTGACTCCGTTGGACTCGTAAGTTAACAAAATCTGCCTAACAGCATCTGTAAAGCTCACATGTTCATGCTGTTTGCTTAGTTTGTAAAAATTTAGCCGTAACAGCGACTTGTGGTGTAAAGAGGGGATTTTGAGAGCTTTAGACATGCTAGCTGTTTAGCTCTGTTTCCCGTGTTTGTGGTAAACACAGCTAACCAGCTGCTGGCTGTAGCTTCGTGTTCACGGTACAGATATGAGAGTCTTTGATCTTCTCTAACTCTCAGCATGAACGTGAATAAGCACATTTCCAAACTTGAGGCAGTATGCAGTTTTTTAAATATTTTAACACGACAATAAATTGGGTCATGCAATATTCTATTTCATCTGTATCCATATCCATTGGCTTGGATTAGGTTTTACAGTGCTTTGGATGATTTGTGGTGTAAAACATTAGCCACCGGCAAGTCATAGGTGGGTGTAATTAGCGAAACAGGAAAATGCTGACTTGTGGCAACAGGATTGAATTATGGCCAGAGAGCAGTGACACTGCAGCAAAAAGTAGTAAGAAAACAAAAGCAAAATGAAAAAAAAAAGAGACAAAAGACCTGTTCATATGCATGTTCAGATGAAGATGGCTTGCATTTATTATCTTATTTAGTGTTTCTTGGTTATTTTTATCATCTCAGCATGCCATCGTCTGTAGGTAAATACTACATTTAAGCAAGCGTGGTTGCTTCAGTTTGTCCAAAAACAGGTGAGGAGGGCAGGGTTAGTGCTTTACTTTCCAGGACTGGATATTGTAGCCTTGCAGTCAGCCTCCCATACCCCCATTTCTCACAATCACTGGCTCAATCCAATCGCTCACTCCCATCTTTACCTCCCTCTCTTTTTCACCTGCTCCGGTCCCTTCTTCGTGCATGAAGTTCAGCTCTATTGAAACAGAATGAGTGTCACACAACCTTCCCGTTTGTACCATGAAATTGCTGGCTGCAGCGTAGAGAGACAGATGTTGGCATTGCAGCAATCAGGACAGCTGAGGTGATAAAGACGTAAGGGGAGACGACACATCTTGCACCCTTGTGTTATCCCGCAAATGTGCATGTCCCACCAGTGTTGGCTGTGTGCTATCTGCGTTGGGGTGGCAGTTATGAAGATGCTGTTTTGTTTCCATACACGTGTCTGTGTGTTTCCAGGTAAAGGAGCTACACCAGGGAGTGCTTGACAAACTGCAGCTACTCCACCCACGCCGGATCACTGAGGAGAGGATGGGGGAGGGTTATGAGAGGATGAGGAGAGAGGTGGAGAAGGAGGTCGTGCGACGAAAGACTGTGGCATCACAGCTGAGGACTCTGCTTGACAGTCAGCTGCAGGTTTACATTACATTACATTCTCCTCCTATCCCATTAGAAAATTTAGGTTAATTCCTGTCTTCCTACTGAAAACTAATCAATCTAAAGGACAATGAAAGGTAAAGAGAATGAGACTGTGTATTCATGTGTGCTAGAGTTTCAAGAGATAACAACTAGTGATTAGGTGTAACAGTTTTGCTGGTTTCTTAAGGTTCTGAGGCGAGAGCAGCAGGCCCAGCAGAGGGTTCACAGCATGTTCACAGCTCAGCTCAGAGAGTGCACCAGACTACTGTCCAAGGTTTACAGCAACAACCAGTCATCCTGCGAACTACACCAGCAAATGTAAAACTGCCATTTGTCCTTTGCAAAGGGCCACAAACGACAAGTCGAACGGAGGAAACCCCCTTACAGCTTCAATCTGTTGTCTCCCATCTTCAGCTTGATCCAGAGACTAACATCCCTGGTGGATGAGATGGGAGAGCTGGTGTCAGCAGAGTGCCAGCGTCAGGGGGCCTGGGGGTTGATGGGTGAGGGTACAGGGGCAAAGCTGCTCTGCCCTGACACTGGAACTGTGCTCACCAAGGACCACATCTTCGGTGAGTCCCACAATCCTGAGCTAGATTACTTAAATATTCCAAAAACTCTGTGCTTGAATTTTAGACAAACAGCACCATCTATTGGTAAAAACATGCACTGCAACAACAAGATGGCCAAAATGAAACGCGCACACACACACACACACACACACACACACACACACACACACACACACACACACACACACACACACACACACACATACACATACACATACAGACACCTTTCATGTCCATACAGGTCCATTCATTAAGTCCTGTGAAGACATTACAGTCTGAGTCGTATGATATCTGCAAGTTACTCGATATCATAATAATTGAAAATGTCTCAAAAATGACATTAAGGTTTCATTGTAGAGGTCAGGCAAGATGTCTGAATTACACGTGATACTCACTTTTGTATTTTCAGGTTTTCTCTCAGTATTGTTACAGTAAAAACATCATTTTTTCATAAAAATTATCTCACAAAATGGAATACAGGCATTTTGAACAAAGCCATCAGACAGGTGGGAGGGTTAGAAGTGCACCTAAACCACAAAAAACCTGAATTTTCTACTTGACTCCCGTTTTTACAACCCATCTAAGAAGAAATCAGCATGAAAAGCTGTCCACCCAGCATGTGACTGTACTCTAATTCAAAACAGCTTAAATCCTCATCACAATCATTTACAGTTTGATGATTGCTCTCAGCATTTCTCCTTGTGCCTCACTCCAGGTCCTGATGGGTCCCTGCGTGTCTGTCGGACACTTCATTGTGATTCAGTCACAGGCCTCATAAGGCCAAATGCTCACAGCCATATGTTGCTGAGCAGCGGCCACACCATGCCAGTGCCACCTGATTTCTTCCTCCACCCACAGACTGGCAGAGTCATGCCCATAGCTGGCAACGTGGCTTATGATCCTGCAAGCTCTACTTTAGTGTTCACGACTGACTCATGTGCAGGTAACATGAGGGGTGCTTGTGGGGTGGTTGAAATACTGACGATGTACAGCAAATACGCATGATATAACATCACATGTAACTGTTTCTAATGCTGCTGAAATTGAGTTTGATGGCAGCAAAATTTTTAGCAGTAGGTACAGCTTTTATCTTAAGAAAAAATTAATTGTTTGCATTTCAGCATTACTCGGATGACATATTTATTATTTTGAAAGATTTTAAATGTTTTTAAAAGCCTAACCTGTGTCATTCTTACCCTCAGGAGACAACAGGAAGTGGGACAGTCCCCTCCTTCCTTTCATTCCTTACCCAACCTCCCACCACTCAGACCAGCCTCTGCCCGGCACTCGGCTCAGAGGCCTCAGACCGGGACAGAGACTACAGCTCGGTGCTCCCATGGCAGACCCAGACACGGGGGTCCCAGTGCCTATCCTGGCTATAACGATCCACCCCCAGACAGGACTTGTCTACCCACTGGGAGGGGTGCATGTCTGTCCCCTCACCCGCCTGCCACAGCCCATACAGATGGGCTATCCCATGCTGGACTCCAGGACAGGCAATGTCGTGCTCACTGTTGGGGTCAGTCTAGATCCAGTAAAAGGTGATAACTGCTGGAGAGTGTTCAGTACAACCGGTGTCGAGGTTACTGTATCTCCACAGAGTTAACCTCTTTCTACATGTTTGTGTAGGAACTGTGCTGCCAGTAGGTGGAGTTCTGCTGGCCGAGTCCATCATTGAACCTCTGAGTGGGCGGATGGTAAAAGTCGGGGGGGCCGGCGTAAGGGCCGGGCAACTGCTGCCTAATACAGGAGGATACCAGGCACTCCTAGACTGCAAGGTGCTGTCAGACATATGCAAAGATAATCTACTATTGAATTTAAGGAAGATAAATCAATTACTCTTCCCACACGGTACATTTAGTAGCTGTTTTAGTAGCTATGAAATATGCCAACACTCCTCTTACTGAAAGTTCTTGTAGCTCTGTGAAGGAGGTACATGTTATGACAAAGATAACAGATTCATTCAGCAGATGTTTGACAAAAGAAAGTCAATATGAAACTTTTCTCAAGTAGGTTCTGGCCGCAATGTTCAAAGTATTGGAGCTACTGAAACCACTAGCTGAGGAGTGGGGGTCAGTCCAAACTTTGCAGCACCATCAGGGCAGTGAGAGAGGGAGTGGTCGGCAAGATCATCTCCTCTCTGCAGCAAAGGAGCTCCAGCAGGCTCGGGGAAGGAGCCTGCACTGCCAGCTGCAGTTGCAGACCAGGTTGGAGATCCTGCTGGACTGGGCTGTGGGTCTCCAGCAGGATGGAGGGACTCTGGGTGAGGAGATTTGAGAAATCTGTTGTGGGCAATATATCACAAACTTTTTAAATTCCTTCTCCTTCTGCCCCCTGTGCTGATATGGTCCTCTCCCTCTCCTCACTTTGTTACTGTGTGTGAGCCTCTCTCATTTTTCTGCACCTATGAGCTATCTGTCCTCTGCTTTTGGTGAAACTTTTGCTCGTGTTTGATAAAATATTACCCTAAAAGGAGAAAATCGCACTATTTTTTTCTCCCTCTACCTTTTCACCGTGTAATCTCTGCTTGTCTTCGCTGCCACAAATCTGTTCATTGCTGAGTAGAAAAATATACAGCGTAGGCCTTTCACTTTGTATTTACTAATCTGTTTCTTTGTTACACCTTTTATTGTGATATGCGTTGAAATTTAGATGCTGAAGCCTGTTGTTGCTTTGGAAAATAAGAACATTTAATATTTTAGATATGATATTGCACAAAGGAAAATGCCTGTTGGCCTTAAAAGCCTGAAGATAAACAAAAGACTTTTAGGCATAAAGTTACTTGTGCATTCCTCTGAGTATAAAACGACCTTTGGAAAGGTTTCATGAGCCTAAGGAGGATGACCTGTTTCTCTCACATAACCACATTATTATGGAATGTGCACCACAGCAAATGACATGTAATCCATATCCATATTCTATGACACGGAGAACACAACACTAACATAGATGCTATGAGCTCAAAAAGATTAAAACCCTCACAGTCATCACACTGCTGTAACATACAGTGAAGCAGATTACCCACAATGCAGTTGGAGAGATTTGCTTTGTCTCATAAAAGTGGCAAGTGTAATATAAGTCTCACTGGAATTCAATTCTGTAAATATGACAGTTAATTGGACCGCATGCTCTTCTTTTTTTAGCTGTTTGATCTTCTGACTCATCAATAATCAAATTATGTCAGTATTGAAGACTCTGCTCGAGGCCGTTGCCATGTGATTGGCTTATCATGTTGTCTGCATTTTGCTCACAGTGCAACTCTGGCTGATTTCATCTGCTGTGCTTGTATGGTCTGCTTCGTAGTTTTGCTTCTTATAGGTGCTTAATACGCTTTACCAGATGCACCGTGCAGCCACAATCCTGTTTCATGTACCTCACTCTGTCTGTGGTTATTTTTGCATTTGCTTTAGTTGAGAGGTTGTTTGATCTTAGCCAAAGGGAACAGCAGTATCTTAAACTGTCTCTAAAGTAGAGTCAAATTTATGTGAAAACTGTCTTTTCTATACTGGTCGGAAGAGTCTTGTCAACATAATCCTGCACCTCCAACTTGCAAGAAAAGTGTTGGACATAAAAACGTGCAGGAGTCCTGTCTTACTCTCTGACTTCTGTGCTGTTCAAACCAGGAGAGCTGCCTCTCCCAGGTTCAGATATGTGTCTTCCGGCACTGCTGGGGATGGAGTACCCTGACCCCATGGGATCTGGTCTCAGCGTACCTGTGCTGGGGTGTCAGACTGACCCTGTCTCTGGGATTATAGTACCGTTGGCAGGGACCATGGAGGACCCAGATGGAAAAGGTGCAGTGAAAAAAAAAGCTCACCTGACCTAATATACATTTAATTCTATTAAACAACACAGAATAAAACAAGCTGACCCGCTTCTGTGTCTGTGCTGTTACACCTCACAGGCTTAGTGGCCATCCGTTATGGATCTCAGACTATTGATCCAGTGACAGGGGTGTTGGCCCCAGTGGCAGGAGCCAGGCTGGATGCGTCCAGAAAAAACATTGTACCTGTAACAGCTTCCTATTGGCTAACAGTGGCGGATCAAACTGATAGTGTGCAGGTGGGGAAGTAATGGAAAAAAATACAACAAACCTTTACTATGACCAAGATGAAAAAAGTGATTCTACAGTCAAATGGATTAAGCAGGAGGGAATTTTTCTGAATGTAATAAAAGTGATTCAAGTCTTTATGTGTTTAACCTCTAGTCTTTTCATTTTGTATCCGACGAGGAGTTTAGTATATCTGATAGACTTCCCTTTGTTGCTGCTATTGTATGCCAGGTGGAGGCACTGCAGAGAGAAGTGTGTGTGCGAAACACTCACTGGCAGCAGCAGAGGCAGCGGGAGGAGGATATTCTCTCTGATCTGGACTCTGCTCTGTTCCAGTGCCACTTCAGAGTCGCAGAAGCAAACTTTTCTCAGGTCAGCAGGGGGAGTTTGTTGTTTTGGTTTGGAGAAATTCAACGGGGTTGAGCCTTTTGAACATGCGTAAATGAGTGAGGGGATGTATGAATGCTTGGGCAAACAGCATTGGGAAGCAATTCTGGCGAAGCTGAAAGCTGAAGAGAAGCTTTTCTGCAAAGTCAGTCTTTAAACTGAGTCTGTGTCTGGATGTCTTTTTTTTTGTGTGCCAGTATGCAAATATGTGCCTCCGCTTTTCATGTTCCAAGCCTAAGTGTGCACTCTGCTGCAGGTCCAGTGGTCAGGGAGGCAGCTGAGGGAAACAGCCTTGGAGCTGCAGGATTCAGCACAGACTGAGGCCCAGAGGAGAGCGGCTCAGCACTCCCACTTGGCTCTGATCTTGCCTCCACATGTATTACACATCCTCACGCTAGGTAAATTGTCTGGCAAGCAGTCAGATGAAGAGCACAAAGGATATTACGCTTACGGCTCATGCAGTGCGGTTGCATTCATCGCTTTCCAAAACAGAGACGCTTCTCACATCACGCTCTTTAGTTGTACGGCATTCAGGATTACTTGAATGTTGAATATTTTATTGGTGTTAGCAGCCCGTCTTTGTGCATCTCTGTCTGTGTGTATAGGTGATGGGGAGGAATGGGATCAGCAGTGTGCTTGGTACTCAGAGCTTGTGTCAGGCCTTGATAAGGTGGATGTATGTATGGAGCAGTGGCAGCAAGACCAAGAAAAATGGACATCACAGGAAGGAGACTGGGCTACGTCCCTCCAAGCTATGGTCAGAATAATGGTCTATTTTTTGGCCCTGTATGTAAGATGTTCTCATCTCTCTCAGGCCACCAGTGCCAAATGATTCATGATGCTGTAGGGAGTTTTGGAAAGTCTAATGATTGAACTTTGAGCTCTGCCGTCTAAATGTAAATAAGACTTTATGCCACTTCTTGCACAAGCCTGTGTTTGTTCCTCCTCCAGGACAGAGAGCTGAGACACAGGGAGTTGTGGGAGCAGTGCTGCTCCAGACAGACAGAGTTGGAAGCTGCTCTTAATGCACTGCACTTTGTCAGACACCTTTCTCAGCTTCGCGCAGACACCGCTCAGGTCAAAACACACACACACACACACACACACACACACACACACACACACACACACACACACACACACACACACACACGACCAACATAAATAGCACTGACTGTAAACAAACCAAATGATGTGTTGCAGGGAAGTGGAGTAGTTTATTTGTCTTTTTCATCATTAAGACTCAAAGTTGGTTTGAACCTGAGATTAACGATCAAAGCAAATGATACTTAATTGTATAATTACAGAGTTATCAAGAAGCTGAGAGGTGTTTACTTTATTATCTTCCAGTGTCATTCTGAGGTAACCTCTCTCTCCTTGGTTATCTAGGCAGTACTGTGTGGGAACTTTTGGTTCAAGGAATATGGTCTGGTCCAGTGCAGTGCGGATAGACCGACTGTGAAGGTCATGGGTTTGCTCCAACAGATTACTTTGCCTCTGCTGGAGAGACTGAACCAGCTTCTGGAAGACAAACAGCCTGCCAGCATCTCCCCCAACACCTGCAACCAGCATATCTCTGGTACTGAATTAGTACTAGATAGGGTACTAATACATGATAGGAGGCAAAAGTTTTGAAAAATTGCTCAAGAGAAAGCACAATTCCTCAATGAACAATGCCATGATTTGGTACTTCTACTGAATTTCTGCATCTCTTTTGATTGATATACAATCATGGAAATTGCTGTACGCCTCCCCCACTGTGAGCCTGCAAATTCCTAGATATGAAGCCATTATCTACATCTACATTCCCAACACATTGTGTCATTGTGGTTAAAGGGTAAGGTGGTTTTATTATACATTTTTCTTCTTGCCAACAAATCCCACGAAAAGACCACAACCAAGCATCTATGGTCTCTTCAAAAGACCTACATTTCTAATTAAAAAAAAGGCTGACTAATTTCTCAAAAGGGACCATTTTCAGGCACGCATTAATATATATTTGTGTATGTGGAATTCACTGTTAGCAACAACAACAACAACAACAACAACAACAACAACAACAACAACAGCAGCAGCAACAACAACAGAGCTCTTTGGCACAAAATAATTAACTATGGGACATCAGGCTTTTACTACACAAACACTACGTGCCAGTAAGATCAATTCATTGTTTGTCTCGGTCTTGTAGACAATAAGAAAAACATAGAATATTACCAGGCTTATCCTTAAAGTGTGACATGTTTCAGGTTTGTCAACAAAGCAAGCATACGGGTTGGAAATGGCCTCCAGAGTCTGGACAGCCTCTGTGCCTGTGGTGAAAGGTATGTGCTTCTCAAGCCACTCGAGCCACGCGATAACATGTCTATATATGTGTGTAGAAACAGTGTGAAGCATGTTCATTGTTAAAAATGCATGGTGAGAAAAAAGTGGTGAGAAGGCTGTGCTGGTAAAAATTCACCAAGTTGATGTGACCTGAAGTGACAATTCAATAGCACTAGGATGTGGTTCTATTTCTTTAATGCATCTGTAGATTAGAGATGGAGTAGAGGGAGATCAGTGAAGAATCCGGTTCTTATTATGATTCTGACAAGTGTTGAAAATAATGTTGTTTATGAGAAGACAAAGCTTGTACATAAGCACTAAATACAGAAACCATGAGGGAAAGCATTACAGTGTTAAGGCATGAATAGTTGTTGTATTTATCAAAACTCAACCTCTAACATGAACTGCATTACCTCTAAGTAAAGTTTCTTGGTCTGTAGAGAACTAACCCTACAAAAAACATTCGCCCAGCTGCTTGAAGAGATCACTTTTTTCCACACCCTTTTTCTTGATGTCTGGCTCGCAGTGTTTAAAAGATCTCTGACAGTTTGTGTTTCTCAAGGAATCTCCACCCAGTCTTTGAGGGAGCCTGTCAATTTGGCTCAATCCCAGGACACGGGTCTGCAGTCCAGCTCTGCACCGACACACAACTCACAAAGACACACCGCGTCCTCTGGCATTCACTCCCAGGGTGAGACGAAGCACAAACTCTACAGCAGTACTGAATTTAAGACAGCTGTCACCCTGTTGTCCTATGCTGGGCTTTCCTTCAGTGTGTGTGAGCAAGTTGTACTATATGTACCCACCGCACTTTCTCCACCAGATTCTAGTTATAGACTTCTGGGAAAAGACACATACATGTTCACAGGTACATACACACACATAGAGGGAATTTAAATGAAAGTATCTGTACCGTTTTTTATGTGAGAGTTACATGAGAAGATAGATACTACTCTCATATCTGTCCATTACACATACATCCAACAGCCAGTTAGCTTAGCTTGGACTAAAAATAAAGACTGGAAACAAGGGGATACAGTTAACCTGGCTCTGTCCAAAGGTTAAAAAAACATCAGTCTAACAGCATCTCTAAAGCCCACTAATTAACACATTATGTCTTGTTTGTCTGTACAAAATCCAAAGTGTACAAAGGAAAAGTTGTAGTTTTAATGACTTGGGAGTGGTGACATAAAACTAGAGCTTCTCCTTTCTAACTCTTCCCTTTTTGTACAGACAAGGAAATGTAATGCTTTGAAAGTGCTGGTAGGCATTTTATGTTACCTTCAGACAGAGCCAGCCGAGCTGTTTCCCCCTTTTTCTAGTCATCGTGCTTAGCTAAGCACTGAGAGGCACTGGTGCCATGCCACTGCTCCGATGGCTCATTATTCCCATTTGCGCTGTTTTTTTTTTTTTTCTCCGCGTGCATTCTGCGAAGACCCGCCCTTACTTTGGCTCTGAGCCTGACGTGTTTTTCTAAGCCTAACCAATCATCTAACTCTAAACAAGCAATGCACACTAACCAATCAAAGGGACGCTGCGTGGGTGTGTTTGAAGATTTTTTCGACTGTTGGAGTTGTGGAATAATGGACCATTGGAACAATGAACAGTCCCACAGCTGCTGGCTGTAGCTGAACACACATATTTGAGAAAGCTACTGAGAATATGAGATTATTTCCTGAAATGTCGATCTATTCCTAAATGATAACAAGGATTTTAATCTTGATTTCCCAACAGAGAGTCAGCCGGTGAAAGACTCTGCTCAGCCTACACATGTGTCTGTCCCCACAATTCCCGGTAACATCATGATGCCGAATGATACACAGTTAGAACGTGTTACCTGCAGCGTGTCACATCCATCCATGTTGCTTTTGTTCCTCAGAAGAGGAGTGGAGCAAGCTTCTGGAGCTCTCTCCTCTGTTCCAGCTGTTGAAAGGGGTGCAGCTCCAGCTGAAGAGCTGGGCCTGTGGGACAGGGCTTGTTCAAGGTAGGTTGGATACAGTTGGGGTTGCATTTTTTTTGACTGAGTAACTGGCCCACAGGCACTGAATGTAGAGACTCACATATATACTGTACATGCACACGTACATACATTACCACTAGACAGCATAATCACTGGGTATTCATTGATAATCAAGCATAACACACATTAGAGACATTTTCTCCCCAAATCAAACCGAGGTGGAGAAAACTTGAATAAAGTCTTGATTTCTCAAAGTATTTTTTAGATTTATGAATACTGACTAAGGGTCCCATATGTGTTGGTGTAATTGTATGAAAAGGGCAGATTACAATCTTGTCTGTATTGTGCATTCTTTAGACTTAAGCAAAGTCTTTTTTCAGCCGCTCTGATTTTTTCTCTCTCCAGAGCCTTGATGAGGCCCAGATGGTAGATGTTTTCTGAGCCTCAAGTGTTTAGGAATATGTTCGTTTGTTTGGCTTCAGGGACGCAGGGATTTGATTAAGCGACTTTCATCATATCTGTTTGACTGAGGCAATGCAAAATGATGTAGCAAAAAATAGATACTGGTGCAACTTTCAAGAAATCGTGCTTTTTATGTGCCACATTCGTGGCGTGACTCTAGGTATGACAGTGTCGTTCTGTTGGTCCACCACTCTGGTCCAGACGGAAATATCTCAACAAACGTTGGATAATTTTGTGCAGACAATTAAGGTCCTCCAAGGATGAAGCCTACTGACTTTGGTGATCCCCTTACTTTTACATTTCTGGTTTTAGGTGACCTGTATTGACAGTTTTTGAATGGATTATTATGAAAGGTGGTGCAAACACCTCCCTCACAAATTTCAATTTTCACCAAAAGACAATGCAGCTATGACAGTAGAGAAAGTGATGGCCTGAGGGTCTTGGCAACCTTTTGCAAACTTTTTTTGTTTTGTTCAGACAGAGGCAAAAGTTTCATAGATGTCCTCGACGCTCAGTGGGAATGTGAGGGAGAGCTGATCCCTCTGGACCTGTCTGTCCTGAACCCCAGAGAGTTCCTGGTCTATCAGCACGGACTGTTCCTGATGCGCACATTGAATTATCTCAAACTGGTTGGTGCCACAGTTTTTTTCTTACTTTACTTTCAACTTTGTCGCTTATTCTGTTTTAATGTTTTTTCCTCTTTAATTCTGAGGCTTTGAGTGGCCTGGCCCTGAGCTATCTTTAAAATTTTAATTTCTTGTGAGCCTCTGTGCAGCCAGACAGGAAACCTCCTAACTATCTCTGTATCCTGCTCAAAGACCAAAGGTGACTTGGCATTGGGTGTGAGAACTCAGACCCTGACCTCTATTTATTGATTTATTTTTGAATAATTCTTTGTCATTTTAATTCCTACATACATTTTAGCCTTGACATATTATTTTTTCATCTTTACTGTGCACTGAGCTTCAGAAGACATGTTGTAAACAAAGCTGGGATTGTTTTTCTCTCTTCCAACAGACTCCAGTCATTTCCCTTCAGATAGCAGCTAGTCTCCCAAACAACAACTACATCAACAACGCCTTCAGAAATTCCTTCTTTTATCAGGTAAACTTAAAGCTCTTTTCTGTGAATGTGGCCTTTCTTTCTTCAAGTTCAGTGCAGGTCTCCAATATTGTGTGTTGGCATTGACAAGATAGATATTTGCACATTATTGCTGCAAATGAATCGACTGAAAAAGTCACAAGTGATGCATTTAAAACAAAATCAATAAAATAGACGATGCATATTAAATGGAAAGCCCCCAAATACCTCAGGGATGGATATAACAGAATTTTGTCCCCAGCTGGACTTCCAATTGGGTGTGTGATGGGTGATAATACTTTTCCATTAGGGAGCACCTGTTTCTGTAACGAGAGTGCCTGCTGTGTTCACTGTACATACTGAGTTCTGAAACCCAAACCCATCTAAAATCCAAACAAGCTGTAGAGATTAGGTTTTAGCTATCTGGAAGCTAAAGCATGAAAGCATTTCACACGCTGACACTGCAGGTTGTCTGAAGATTAGTTTCTCGCTCATCAAGGGTATTTGTACTGTGAGCTGTCCACAGATAACAGTGCTCCTCAGACAATCTGCCATGTCTGAAACAGCTCTGTAAAAGTTGTGAAATAGCACTGGTTCACATGAAAGTCCCTTTACAGTCCCTTTTGTTTCTGTTTGAACCTGAATCTCCATTATGAACTATAGCAATGATATTCTCCGGTTCAAGCCTGTGAGGGCTTTGTGACTGTGTGGTTTTAAGAATTGTCTTTTCTCTGCTGAAACAGTATTGTGCACAGCATGGTATGCAGATGCTGGCCTGCCTGGATTTTGTTTTTGCTTGTCATAATGTATTCTGTTGATACCGGTGAGTAAATAAATATCCATGGCAGAGATCCAGAATAAGTGTGGGTGGTGTGTATATTTGCTTACCTGCAGCTTAACTGGTTCCTGCAGCTGGTTTGACTGTGTTGAGAGGCACCATTATAGATGGTTTGAACAAAATCTATTGAACATCCAATATGGCTGTGATAATATCAGTGGTGGAAAGTAGCTAACTTTAACAACAATTTTGACGTAATTTTACCTCATTGGAGTACTTTCAATGCATGCTACTTTTACTTCAGTACATTCCAGAGGGAAATAATGTGCCTTTACTGCATGGGCATCATCACCATGCAATGCTGTGTGGCTGGCTGTTGTCATCACTTATCCCATATCTAAACTGAGCTAGCAGTTAACTTCCACAGTGTGTGAACTGGCTCCAGTATACCACCCCTTACCTCTCCTGCATGATGCGACAACTATGTCTGGTTGGGCAAGAAGATCACCGAACTGGAGGGAGGAATCTCTGTCGTTCATCAGATATAAGAAGATGAGCAGCTCTTCAACTCACTCGTTGTCCTGGTCCTGCTGCCAACATTACAGGAGGCAGAGAAGTAGACTCTTTGCTGCCATGTGATGAGCCTCCTCCTCCAGCTGAAGCTCTGTGGACTCGGGTGGCAGCCAAACTAAATGTTGCTCTAGTAAACTCCACTCCATATCGTGATGATCCTTGGAACACTAAGGGTAAACACTGTGCAGTGGGCTGCTTTCGTGCTGGTCCACCTCATGATATCCAAGTGTTCAGCAGGTTCAACATTCAGGATGATGAAGAATTTCTGCCGGTGGCCACACGCTCTCTTTGCTCTACATCCTCCATTCCATCTCTCTCGCCATCACAGGATGCAGGCTCCTTCCTGACCTCCTCAATGAGCTGTGGTAACGTCACCCAGGCCTAATTACTGAGCCACAGGGGCTTCCCTCTGGCCTTGTGACTAAGCTTGGGCAGCCTCTCCACAGGGCTTCCAAGGCTGTTACAAGTGGAGGACTCTCTGAAACTGTCTGTAACCAATCTACTTGAGACATGGGTGGATCTCTCTGGCACAGTGCTTGACTGGTTTTGCTCATACCTGTCAGAAAGAACATTTGTTGTTAGTTTAGGTAACTTTGTGTCACAGACATTTCACATTGAATACGGCGTTCCTCAGGGAAGCATTCTAGGTCCTAGTCTTTTTTGCCTTGTACATGCTTGCTGTAAGCAACATAATTAGTCACCATGATGTCAAATGTCACTATTATGCTGATGATGCTCAACTATTAACATCTGGATGAGTTAAAACATTTTTAAAAAGAGATTAGATTAATATAGCAGCCAGGATTTTGACCAAAAAAATAGGGATCACCTTATCCCTCTGCTTGCATCACTGCACTGGCTCCCTGTATCTTTCAGAATTGGTTTAAAGTCATTTTACTTTACTCCATCAAGCCTCACATAATGCAGCTCATTCATTTATCCTCTCATTTTATGGCCCAACAAAAACTCCTCCACTGTCTTTATGTTAGAAGGTCCTGAAGTGTCCCATAAGAAATTTGCTGAGGCTTCTTTCTGTTTTTATGGCCCTAAACTGTGGAACATCCTCCCCTCAGATCATAGAGATAAGTCCTTTTGAATGTTTAGAAAGAAATTACAGTTTCTTTATTTTTCATTGCTGTTGCTCGTTATTGTATATTTTTTCTTCTAATATTATTTTGTTAAGCACTTTGGGCTGCATCTTTGCTTGAAAGATCCTATGTAAATAAAGTTTTATTATTACCACATGCTGGTGACAGCTATAGTTACTTTACAAATCAGTATTTTGTATAAGGTACATATTGTACAGATTATAGATATAGATCAGATTCTGAAATACAATACATAGTTTCAGATAAAACTACTTAGATAGAACACCTTACCCCAGTTAAAATGCTGCTTCCACGTTAATGCATCAGTAATGCTAATCCAATCTAATCCAATCCAATGCTAATTATCAAAAACACAGTAACATAAATATACTATGGAATTGTTAACTTTCTGCTTTGTAATAAGTACCACATCTGTGTACTTTATGCACATTTTACTTTTAATATGTGTTTTGAGTGCAGGACTTTCAGCTATGGAGTATGTTTGATTTAATGTTTTGCTACTTTTACTTAAGATCTGACTACCACTTCCACCACTGAATACTATCATGAAATTATGAGACCTGAGAAAGGAGGAAGATATTTAACAAAATCCAAAATGCTGCAGGGAAAATTGCTTAAGGAGGAAATGAGGGAATAGTATTAAATGCAGCAGAAAGTCAGGCAGAGTGGAACAATCAGCAGCACCTTCGTCTGCCCTCCAACCAAAGTTTATCGCTACCAGAATATTAAAGTTAACCAGCTCAGACAACACCACAGAAGCTTGCTACATCCATCTGCTGTTTGTGGCTTTTTGGAGTCCCCGCTAATGCTGAAGGGGCAATTCAGTAAACAGTCCCAACACTGAAAGACTTTATAGAACATCCTGTTCAGCCCTGCTGATCTCTCGACACAAAAGACTGCCTCTCTGTTCATCTCTGTCTGCTCACAGGGGAGAGTGGTCAGACAAAAAGACCCCTTAAATCAGTAAATAACCAGCAATTCCACAACCTTCAGCTTTCCTGCATGGGTTCAGGGTTAGAAAGTTTGTTTCCAGGTTTTCAAGTTTCACTATTTCAGAGTGTAGAGACAATTGCACTTCGTAGATGATAAAGAAATCCAGCTGCAGACTATTGGCAAGCATTTCATCCCTTGGCCAAACACAGGATTTAATGAAGAGTTTGCAATATCTGAAGTATTTCCCTGTTACATATTATATTACATATATCCACAACGTGCAACTCCAATTTATAATATATTCTTAAGTGCAAACACAGCCCTGTTACATATTGTATTACATATATCCACAACATGCAACTCCAATTCATAATATATTCTTGTTAAGTGCAAACAACCATTCAAGCAAATGTTAGAGATGTTTGTATTAGTGAAGTTGAGGTTTCCTCTACTTGTCCCCTTGCCTAACTTGTATATTCTAACTAATCATAACACTAAAATGTGACACTAATTCTTAAATTTCCTTTCAAATGACAAGACACACAGCATTGTATAATACATGTGATGTAATGTGGTGCTGTGCTCGCTTTTTAGCAGTGAATTATGCATGTGCTGTATGTCTTTGCACAGCTGCTATGTGTTACTGAGAATAACTCTCAGATGCATGTCAATGGCTCTGTTGGCTCTGGCTCTGTTGACAGGAGGCAGGAGAGACACTCTTTATCCGTCGCCAGAGGCTCCAGTCAGTTGGAGGCTTCTCTCTGTTGCTGCTGCACTGTCTGTCCCATGTCAAAATTAAAGACATGAGCTCTGACTCCAGTCCTACTTTCCAGAGGCTTTTCTTCAAGGTACGCACAAACACTCAAAGTGTGCATGAATCATTAACGGTTTGGGAAAACATTGAAGATGTCGGAGTATATTTTGATGTCAAATTCAGCTTCAGATAAAACTGAACTTTGAAATTCTGGTCACTTGCTTGTTTGGGTTCACTGCTGGTTGGATGTCTTTTTCTATATTGTATCACAGATACTACAGGAATGTCTGGGGGAGCTCTTTCAGGCCAGGCTGGGCGTTCCCCCCTCTGGAGGGCAAGCCAATTTGTGTGTGTTGTTTCAGGACCAAGTGGCCTCTTCAGGAGACTTGAAGGGGACTCTGTCAGACTCCCATGCTGCCTCCCTGCTTTACAGGCTTCACAAACCAAACAGAGGATTGCTGTCTGAAGATGTAAGAACGAAATATTTCCTTTAGCTATGATCATTTGCTATGGCATGCTATTTAACTTCAGAAAGAAGCATGATCATTCATGATTTTGTCTGTCTGTCTCTGCATTGAACAAGAGAGGCAGGATAATATTTGTGCATTGGAGAGTAAGCTGAGACACCTTGCATGTCTCTTGTTTGTCTGTTTGTGATTATGGGTGAAGGAAGTTGAGGAACTTCAAAGAAAGCACAGAGGAACGTCTCTGTTTTCCCGCCTTGAAGGACTTTTGAGAGAGAAGAGCTCTGAAGCTGGGGAGAAAGGCGGAGACCAGACTGGGTAAACACATGTGGAGACCTTCAAGCATTAGTATGCAATGTAAAAATGTACATTTAAAACCCAAATCCACTTTAAAAAAACGGAAAAACAAGTAGAGGCAACATTAATCATATTGCCACCAGGTGCTAAAGAAAAAATTTCAGTTTTTTCATAATGTTGTGTCAGCGCAATGAAGCCATGCTAAAGTGTTCAGGAGAGAGGAAATGATAGCAAGTTATTAAAGCAAATATATTGAGCTCATCCAAAAGGCTCCCTACATCCTTCAAATCATGGACCCTGCAAGTAAACGATTACATGACACAACATGAGGAATACTGTTTTTACTCACTGTTATGTTTTTCATTGTTTTGGGTTTCATTGAGTAATCCTCTCTTTAATCTAAACCCTAAACTCAATTCCCACCAACTTCAAAATGTATTTTCCAACCTGAAAAGTTTTCCCTTTCTGCAGGTTTTGTCTTTTTTGGTGGTATTTACTCTAGTTTACTGCCCTTTTTTCAGTCAATGGCATACTGTATGCCAGAAAACACTGGGGCACCTACAGCAGACTGACTCAGCCCCCGTCAGTACAATAAGCCGAAGCGAGTCGGTACATTCCGTCCTCTAAACATACTGAAGTGTGGCTCACATTATGTCTCGACAGCTGCCATGTACAATGGACTTCCCAAGCTCTGCTAATTATTCTGACACACAATGCATTAACAGCAGATGGACACTGAATTCTACACCCTGTCTAAGCAATTATAAATGTCTCTTCTCGTCTAAGTTTTTTTTTTTCTGCATGTGCTTGATTTGATTTTTGGTGTGGTCCTCATCATTGTCAAGACCTCCCTTTCGGTCTGGCTGTGATCTCTCAACCTTTCAGGTCCTGGCTGTGGGAAGAATTTCACAGGCTGTCACTATGGAAAGTGTGAGGTGTGAGCACAGTATAGCTTTAAAAAGGCATGCGCTACCAAACCAATGATGTACTTACCGTTACTGCAACTTAATATTTACAAGGTTGAAGTAGGATGCTCAGTGTTGTGTCTCTGAAATGTTTTTCTTTCTCATCTGCTTTGTGGAAATGAGGATAAAGAGCCTCACTGTTTTTGTTGTTGACAGTCCAAGACAAGGCGATTATGGCTCGTTGTGTTTTCTACTGATGTCAGATCAATTATGAATGTTGTAATTTTGATAAAAAAGGCCAAAACAAAGTGCATAATCCAAACATTTGAGACTTCTGTCAATGAAAAATATAGTATCCACTCTAGTTTACTGGCCTTGTTTAAGTCAATGGCATACTTTATGTTGGAAAGGAGAGACACTGCTGGAAGAGTAGACTCAGTTTGCGCAGCACCAATTTGCATCCCACTTTTTTCTTCAGTTAATTGTCTTTTTTCCTGATTTCTGGCATTGCTGCATTTCTTGTAATCACTGATCACACAAACATTCATGTTGAAGTGTTTATTTTTTTAACAAACCACAAAACAAAACAAAATGTGCATTCCATTGTAAAACACAAACAATTTTCTCTGTAGACAAATCACGTATGTTTTTGGCTTTAACAATCACAGGCAATGCACTAAAATGGAATTCCTGGGATTCGTTTGTAGGTGCTTGATTTAAAGAGGCACACAGACAAACGTCTGTATACAACCTATGTGCGCGCGCACATATGGACATCTGTTTCTATTTAGTGGTCCTGCGTGTGGAGGAAGGGAGTTCATCGGAGAAAAAGCTTGGCTGAAATTCCAAACATCTGTGGGCAAAACCAGGCACCTTCAGTAATGTTGTTGTGTGGCTTTGAGAGCGATGAAAATGATGATCAAAATGATTCCACAGACAAGTCCAATGACATTTAGGATCTTGGCCGTCCTTGATGCATCCATGGCTGTAGCTGATTCTCCGACAGCGTTGGCATTTTGTGCCTTTAAAAAGCAAATATCAACATTAGTTTCAATTAATGTGCAATTCAGTTTACTGGAAAATTGTGCTTATAAAATGAACAATATTGCAAAACACTAAAAATGTTTTATATAGTTTTTTGATCTTGTGCATCTCTGAGGATACAAGAGCAGAAACCTACCCTACAAGAGCAGATGATAGCAGCAATCCCAAGAGGCAGACAGCAGCACAAAGTGTTAAAGATGGACCATCCTAGGTAGGATGGAACAGCAGCACGGCTCTGGCCTCCTTCCATAGTGGTTCTCTGTCTCACTTGAAGTGGATGGGAGTTATTCTATGTTGGTCAATGTCTGGATCCAATGGCTGGTGGGGTGAGCGACACGCTCTTTTAACCTCCATGGGTGTGGTCTAAGGCGTTGCATAAGTTTAACAGCTACGTCAGCAACCAGTGGGGAGGAACATGACACTTCAGAGAGAGGGCCTCAACGGAAATGGGACTTTTTGGGCATCTCTTGCAATTTGAGCTTTACTGACTGGAATTGGGTCCAACTCTTGCCTAAAACACATATTTCCTCCTGTTTCTATAGCTATGTTCCTGAATGAAACCGTGCACACTTTTGGTGAAATTCAGCTTTACATACTCTGTGGTTGTTTTTCATCAGACAACACGTGTGGGTTTTATGTTTCTGTTTGGTTCATGTACATAAGGAACAATTTGTGCCGAACATCATGACTATAACGCTGATGAAAGTAAGTGCTCGTCTTGCATCTCATTGCTGCCTGGAACGTATGCTTGCATCCTCTAAAGATCTCCACAAATCAGATCGTCATATCATCAGCATGCATTCTGATTAGTAATGGCGGCGCAGCTTTAATTGTAAGCGGGTGATTCATTCAGCTGGGCTTATCATCATCAGTTATGCCACTTGTTAGCTCCTTGTGATCATATGTCAGATCTGAAGAGGAATAACTGCAGTGATTATCATTAAAAGTTTCATGGTAAGTCCAACAATTTAATTTTTAACGTTGCAAAATTGGAAAAAAGCTAATTTATTTGACAGCAGTTGCATGGCTTCCCATAGAAATATTGTCTTGATCAGCCTCTCTGTTTTTGCTATCTGCTTTTTCTTTCGTTTTTGGATTTAAAAATATTTACTCATCATCATCATCTAATCATCTTCATAGCTGGTAATTGCACAGCGGCACACTACCATAATCAGTGATAATTAAGTTCATTCTTCTTTCAATTGAAGACCAGATTTTCCCATTGCCAACAAAATAGATTCACAGTAGCAATCAGGAATACTTAAGTCCTATAAGTCTTCAGTGTTTGTCACAATAGGTCCCTGCTGGAGTACACAACAGCAGCATTCCCCGAGTGAGTCGGCTGCCTGTGGGTATAAATAGTTAATGGCAGTTGAGGGGCCAAATTCATCATGTCTCGGATGGAGGCCTGTTAATCAGATGTGCAAGGTTAAGTCCACAAATGAAGGTGGGCTTCACGAGTCATGTTTACATTCAGGGATCTTTTGGGTGAGTTATAAGACAGCAATAGTCACGCATTTGATTCTGAGGGGGGCTGCTTGTTTTTCTCATTTCACACATCGTTGTCTGACTCCTGTAGTTAACATTTAGTCTATATATTTAAAACCAGTTCTTTCTCTTCATCTCTTTAGATCAAACTCTGGATCCGGGATGTGCTCCTCAATTCAGCATCAGTAATTTCCTGCAAAGAGGAACAAAAGGGAAGGAAGCGGAGGAAGAGGAGCCATTCAATTTTCGTGAATGAACATTAGCAAACAAAGGGATGTGACGCTGTCCAACAGTTTAGGTTGGACTTACTGTTATTATGAAACCACATAATAAAGATGACGGGACACTGTCTGTCTGTGTCAGGTAGATTGTCATGTGCTGCCATGAAAAGTTCTGGAACAGTTGTAGCTTGCAGTGCATGTTTTGGAGCGGGGTTCATCTTTTGAGACAACCTACGAAGAAAGACTGGACCCATGAGTGGATTTATTGTGCAAAGGCTGACAAATAGGAAGGAATTTAATCAATGACCGTATTGTGCTGCCTATATCTGTCGTCCTCTGAGACACGCCATTCTGGTGTCCACAGCAGTGGGAATGTGGTCATAGAAAAGCCTCTGTCTGTGCAGTAAGCCGCAAGGACTCCATACATTCTTCCCTGCTTCAATCTAAACATAGTACAGTGTGGCAGATCTCATTATTTCTCAACAGCTGACATGCACAATGAAGTTTCTAAGCTCTGCTAATTATTCTGACACATAACGCATAAACAACAGCCGGACATTGAATTCTAAACCTTTTATTTTGAAAGCAATTCTAAACTGTGGTCTCTCTCCAGCCTGCTATTTTAAGACTGTGGCAGGCTGTAACTTTGTGTGAGGTGTAAGCACAGTAGCTTTTAAAAGACATCTGCTCCCAACCATTCAAAGTAATGATAACCGACATCACTATAACTTCATACTTCGAAAACAGGATTAAAGTGAATGACCAGTGAGGAATGTTTTTATCCTCATTTGCTCTCTGCACAGGCAGATAAAGAGGCTCACTGTCTCTGGTTGTTGTTGACGGGGGTCAAACTGTGAGGAAAGTGGCCTCAGAGGGATGAGGTCAAGATCCCATTCCCTTTCACAACACTTGATGAAGTCCAGTTGCTCCAAACGATGTTTCCCACTGTTAACTTCCCTCTATGTCATTGTGAGAGCTTACAGGAATTGGATCAAATCCTCACTTAATGTTTTGCAATACCTTCAGAGATAGGGAGATTTTAAATTTGGGCAACATCTGATTGTTTCTGGAAACCCACACATACTACTTGAATGTACAAGGACTGTATGCGTCAGTCCATACCTCAGTTTCTATTGGTTGAAGGATGAAATCGAAACTGCCTTGCCATTTCTACATGCAATTCAGCCACATTTCTTGGTCTTAACACAGCATCCACTTCAAATGATGTACTTCTGATTATTACATACACAAACAATAATCAATATTCTGACTTGGTTTTTAAAACTGTTGGATTTGACAAAAACAATTTCACATTCATCAATTTCTCCTTCCTGTGCAACATTAAAGGCACAGTATGAAGAAATACAGTTACTGCTGGAAGTTACTGCACCTATTTTTTGGCTGTGGGAGGACTGACTTTAATATCAGCATCGAATTTGTGGCGCACGCTTCATCTGATGAGGCTTACCAAAGCCTGTTGTTTTCTCTTGCCCTATTCATTTTGTGGCTATGTTGAGTTCTTTCTTTACCCACTGTATATATTTACATTTTTACATACATAAGTCACCTCTTAGAAAAAGAATCAGCTGATTTTAGGCAATGTTTGCATAGCTGTGTCTCTTTATGTGTCTTTAACCACAGGGAGGCAGTGTTGATCTACTGCTGAGAAAAAGGAAGGCGGGAGTTCAAGGTGGGATGCTCCCATAGCAAGATGGTCACTCTGACAGGAGATTCATTGAAGTGATGCAGGGATAGACATCATCTGTGGCCACTCTGTACTCTGCTCACAACACAGGATGGATGCAAAGAATACACATGCAGGGAAAGGGCGAGGGGTGGAGTTGAGGGGCTGAAATACTTTTTCAGTCTAACAAAGAAAATAGCAAAGAGTAATGGCAACAATTGAATGATTTCTACCAATATTGAAAAAACACAAAAGTTGTACAATTTTGTTGGTTCGGATGAAAGCAAATATATGAGCACCCAAATGCAGGGTGAGAAGTGCTGCCTTCAGGGGTTTCGAGAAGATCTCAATCATGAGGAAACGTCAACAAATGTGTACTTCTGTGACACTGAATTTGTAACAAAGTGAACAATATGTGATACTTGATCATTTTTTTTCTCAAAACACATGGCATTGAAGTAGCAGTGGACAGTTACAATGAATGACAAGGGGTAGACAAAGCCTTGATGATATTTCTTCGGACTTTTGTTTAAAATATCATCTTAATAAATCGCTCTACATGTGCAACCTGGGGTGGTTAAACAACAAATCTCTCATGCAGTACTTATCATCCATTACTGTGGAATAACGACAACGAATGCAATTTCAGGTTTAGAAGACGATTTACGAGCGGCAGTGAAGGCATCACGTCACTATGGTAACTGAACGCGGAGACTTAGGAACAGTCAGCGTTGGTAACCTCAGCGTTTGCTAAGATAAAATAGAGCTACTTACTTTATTACATAATAAACGCAGGCTTTAAAGGGCAAACACACCATGGACAAACTTGAAGACTTGGAGAGCTTTTTGAAGAGTGTTGACAAAATAAGTGAGTAATATAGTTGTGAATCTTCTTAACGCTAGCTCATTGCTAACGTAGTAGCTAGTTAAAATAGTGATAGCCAAGGGGAGCAAAACTAACGTCTTTCGTTAGCTAACTAAACACACGGATAGTATGTGTTAACCTGCCACATAAGTAAGTTCCTAACCTTAGTGGCATTATTGACCACCATACTGATCAGCACATAGCTAATAATATTCCACTGTAGTACATTAAACTTGCATTTTACAACATACATTATGGTGCGGTTAGATATTAAACATGCAAATGAAGACTGTAAACAATAAGACATGTCATTCATTCTTTTCAGGTGAGCTAGTGATGGATCTGCAATCTGCTGATGTCGAAGTACAGGAAAAAGCAATGGAGAAAGCTGATTGCTATATTGCTGCCTTGGATGAACCCTGCAGGACAAAAGTCAACAAGACTACAATCAACACAAACCCACCGCTGCAGCCTTCCTTGGTAAAGATATGCACGCAAAGTCACCCAAGCACAGTGGCACTCCTTCTGTCACTCTCTGTCTGCCTCAGTCATCCTCCCTCAGTCTTTCTCTTGCTCTCTCTTGCTGTCTCTGCCACTTCGACACAACACACGCACAGACACACACACACACACACACACAGAGCACATATACACAACCAGCACCTTCTTACTGTGTTGTCTACCTTGTCCCTTTGTGTCATGTAAGAAGGGACAAGGTGTACATCACCTTGCAAGTAGTGATGAGGAATGGGCATTATTTTAATCCTTCTTTTTCTGTTTTACAGAGTCTGCAGAATGAAAGCCCAGGTGAGCATTATGTTTGGTTGCACTTAATTGAAACATTGTTTAAGTAGACTTATTCATTTGTGAAACAAACATAGCCGTATGTGGTGAACAATTTTTCTGTGAATGATGCCTGACCACACTTCTCTGTGTAAGACAGCAGCCTCCCTGAATAAACTAAGCTGTAAAAGGTGCAGACGTTTCACTTGGGGTGTCAGCAGCTGCTGTGAATATTATGGTGCAACCCAAGTCTCGGCTTATGTCAGTCTGTCTTTTTGATCATGAGTATAACTTAGAACCTATTCTGCTGAAAGATTTATTTCCGATTTGCCGTCCTGCGCTCCATGTGACTGTTTTTCATTAACCAGTAAGTTGATTTTTGCTGTTTTTGTGTGTCTTCATTGGAATTTCGTGCAGACTTGACATTTTCTTGAGGCACAGGGAGATTTTTTTATTCAGCTGCGCCTGTTTGGCAGGTTGGTGACTCACCATGCGCCATAGTAGGAAGAGAGATGCGGTGAAAGGTGTGTCCTTAGTATTACAGTGGCCTTCTGGAATTTATGTCTCAAAGGTGATCGTGTTTTACACTATCTTCCACTTGCCTGCTCAGACCTGTTCAGATGCCCCACGTTTGGTGCTATTTTTGGAGATTTAGTTGGCAGACGTTTGATAAAGGTGTGAACTCGCTCCCTTATCAAACTGTCAGTATGTCTTGGTGAGGAGGGCACTGCTATGAGGATATGAATGACTGGACATGTTTGATGTGTTTTTGTGGGTTTGTTTGTTTAGAGGCCTCTGAAGATTGCTTAGTGGATAGAAGAATAGTAGTATTGACTGTTTAGGCCACCAAGGCACTACACTACAAAAATACTTGTGTGATCAAACATCGCACAATGTTGGAGAAGTCTCACAAGTAGGAGCCAGCTCCAGGTTACCATGCAGTTCTATTTTTACATCTACATGCCTGCTTACTTTGAGTGTTGCATCCATACCTAAAAGCTCATACTGCTTTCTTTGATTATGTGTCTCTTGTATAGGTCATGTATCATTTAGTCAAACCACTTGAATCTGGTTTTCCCCATAAAACAACTTTTCATCAAATCGACTCTTCTTTTCAGTTCCTCGTGGGAAAAACTCATCAATAGCGATAAAGCTGCAAATGCTTGTGCCTTCTGCACCTCTGTGTGAGACCACCAATATTAAAGTTGACATGCACTCAATTCAATAAATGAGGAGGAAAAAGTAATTCTGTATTTGAGGCTGAAGGGACAGCAAAACAGTTTTTAACTTACCCTGCCTGATCTTACATTGGTACATTTATATATATATATCTATATTCAGTTTTTATGTTAGGTTTAGCATAAAAACTGCACTTTTAACACAGTGTCACGTGCAAACACATGCAGTACTACGAACCCAGTTATTTATTTATGACTCTGACCTCAGTGATTGATTGGCAAGGGAGATCTTGGAGTGAAAATTCAGATGCAATGTCAAGTATTGCCGAATGAAAAATATATCTGCAGTCCTTCTCTGTTGTAGCGCTTGTTGTAAATCAGATTCAGCTGTCCAAGAAAAATGCTCAAAAAGGCTGCAGGAGTCGAAGTCCGAGAAGCAACTTTATTGTCGACAACAAAGGGGAAACACAAGGTGTAACTCCAATGAAGTTCTCCAAGTCTCTCCAACTGACAAGGGTCTGTGTCTGTCTTTTATACAGTTTGTTCAAGGTCACCCCCGCCCTTGGGGTATCTTCTTCTTTTTTCTGTTTCTTCTATTTGTTATACACCATTACGTTATCATTTGGCAGTTTTCCTGCCCGGAATTTCCCTATCTTATCCAAATCTGTATTGATACATCAAAGGTGCATCTTAAGGATGCTTCCTTTTTATCTTATTTTCTATTCTTCCAAATTACACCATTAGCTTCTGGTCATCCTGGGCTCTATTTTTTAAAAAGTATTTACTTCTTACAATTACACCATTAGCTTTTGCTTGTCGTGCATTCTCTTTTTTTTAAAAATATGTATAATCATAACAATCATCAAAAATCAGCATTCATTGATCACAGTATGCTTGATAATCATCATCACAGTATGATTGGTAATTATTATTGTCTTTCATGGTAAATACGTAGTATATCTTGAATACAGTAAGGTTACATAAGGACACACAGGGCTATGCAAGGTCACAGACAGTGCTGGTCAAAACCGGTTAGAACCAACCAACACCGGCTGTAGAGACACCTGCAGAACCATGGAAAGTACCAAAGGCCCATGATGCAGATATATGCTCATATGATCTCTTGATATCTGACTTCTGTTGCGCAGTGTTAGCTGCGCAGTGTCAGCCTTGCACAGCATCACCCTCCTGACTCCTCTGTGTGCCCTTTCTACTTCTCTACTATCACACTTCTGCTACAAACTACCATTGGTTACAGTGTTTGACTCAATTCTCACATATCTTCACATGTCTTGTTGAGAAAAATTATACTACACGCTCATGCTCAAAGGTTTTTCTTTTTCTTTTTTTGACCAGAGAGTTTCATGAAGATTATGGAGAGAGATGCTGAAGACAGAAGAGTAAAGAGGATTGCAAAAGCAAAAAAGGCGACTGGTGTGTGATTCTCTGTTCCTGAAAGATGCAGTTCAAAGTGAACAGTTTGCTGCTCTGTTGAGCCAGCAATACGTCTCTTTAAATGTTGTACCATTGGTGTCACTGCAGCACTCAAAGACAAGGGGAATGAAGCTTATGCCCGAGAAGACTATGAAACTGCTGTGAAGTATTACAGTGATGGCTTGGCTGAACTACGGGACATGCTGCCATTGTACACCAACCGAGCACAGGTGAATGTTTTTCATCTTTTAAATGTTTTACAATGAAAACACAAATGATGTGTTGTAGGGAAAGTTGATCCCAGATTTAAGGCTTAAGTGACAAATAATTCACAGAAGATGTTCCCGTACAGAATACCAGCATCTTGAAAGGCTGCTTTGTGGTATATTAATAACCAAACAGTGCTACACCACTAATAACCACTAGCCACATTTATTTTTTGGCTGTTTTTGATGCCCAGTAACCACATTTCCAATATTTTGATCTATTTAGGCCTACATCAAGCTGGGAAAATACAAGGAGGCCATCAGTGACTGTGAATGGGCCCTGAAGGTAAGGCCTGGCTGGGAACTAGGATTAGTCAATTCTTCTGAGAGCTCATGGGAGATATGTTTAACAGGAAGATTCACTGTCCTACACTGCACTCAAACAACAGTAAGAGATGTAGGATACACAATCATAAACAGTGGTTATGAGTTTCTCCGAATTTGGTAGTTGGTTTGGAGTTATGTTTGCTTTGGGTTGCTCAAGCCAAGTGCAAGTTTACATTGAAAAAGGCTAACTCTAGTTTTGCATGCCAAATATGCGTTTTGATGCAACCGTTAAGTGATTTTCTGTGATCACTGTAACACATACCAAGCTCTCTTGAGATGAGTCTCTGAGGATCGGATTGAGCTTTCCTCTCTTACTGTGGTAGTGTTACCAATGCAGACACATTAAATCACCATTATGTGGAAGTGTTATACACTCTCATGATCATTTTCTCTCTATCAGTGTGATGAGAGGTGCATAAAGGCTTACCTACACAAGGGAAAAGCTTATCTGGCCTTGAAGAAATATAATGAGGTGAGTGTAATCACCTCTCATTACATCTAATCACACTTGTGTGTGTGTGTGTGTGTGTGTGTGTTTTTTTTTTTTTTTTTTTACACATTGCTCTTGTATACAGATCACTACACTTTGCATGTCATCTAACTACAGCAAAAACATAGATAGATTATGAAGGTTGTATGCCTGGAATAGAGAACTAATTTAATAAGATGTTAAAGTGGGTATAAGCATGTTGCATGCCTTGTCTCACAGCAATCTGTTTTATAGCTATTTCAATCCATTCATTGGAAAATTTTGCCTTTTATTTTACATTGATACTTGCTAAAGATCTTTATTTAGCACAGTTATTGCAAGGTGCATCACATTTTTCTATATACCACACTCTTGTACTGAGCTAATGTAGTCTTTTGGGGTAGCCATATTGATATCTGTGTGACTAAAAGAGACCAGTGAAGCATGTCATACAACCAGCAATGAACGTAATGATGACCTAATGATCCTCCTCTTTAATAGGCCAGAAACTCTTTTGAAAAGCTGGTGGAAATTGAACCTGGGAGGGAGAAGATTGTGAAAGGTAGTGTCATTTTCTTCAGAGGTTATGTTAGGAGGGCATTAATGTATTTAAGTCTTTTTGTGAAAATTGCCCTCATTGGCTTAATGCATCATATCCATGTACCGAGTTTCGGTTTCTATCTTTTTAATCTCCTTTGTTTTCTCCATGCAGAATACCTCACCCAGGTAGATTTGGAAGAGGAGAGAGAGAGTCAGGAGATGAATGCGATGCAAAAGTTTGACAAGGGGGATGGCAAGGCCATAGCAGTGCCCCAGCTGCTGGAGAAGCTGTCAAGGCCTGACCAGATGCCCTTCTACTACTGTGGAGGATTTGAGATTCTGTCACAAGCAGTTACTGACTGTGAGTGTTCTTTTAGGACAAGCATTGCACAATTATCTTTCTCCTTTAATCTCTGCATGCCCAGCATTGCCTCAATAACCTGCTTCACTGGTCCACTTACTTCCCATTCTATGGCAAAAATGTCTCTAAGGTCAGGAAGGTTAAGAAGACTTAAAGGAGAAAAAGAGTTTATACCGTACTTAAGTGCTCACAGCGAACATCTTAGACCATGGCATGAGGTGAAGCAGGGCTGCAAAAACAAATTGTTTCTTGTCTTGCTCTGTGACAATGGATGTGAGGGAAAGACTTTGTGCTGTCCATCACTGATTTCTCTTCATGCTCCGTTTGCTTGTCACAGTGAGCAAATTTCCAATATAGTCTATAAAGGCACACTGAAAGAGCAAATCCTCAGTGCTGTCTGGTGAGCCACTGTGCGGAGGATAGCTGTAGTTTCCGTAACACAATGTAACACGATGAGATCACACTTAAACAGCTGCAAATCGAAATGATCAAATCAATGATAAATTGTTACTATTTTGTAATGCCCGTGAGTGAAATGAGTCAAACCTCCAGTGCTGGTATAATCTCAATTAGCACAATTAGACTTTCCTTTGGTGTATAAATGACAATGTAATTGGGTTGCTGAACTGCTGAGTGGGCTGTTCCAAGCCAGCGGTGTCAGCTGTTCAGTCAATTAGGTGATGTTGAAATGAATGAAGAACTTTTCAAAGTAAAATGACTAATATTAAGGTGATAGAATTTAGTGTAGGGTTGTGTTGACAATGTTAGTTGTATTTGGTGTTGGGAGCAGATACAGAGGGTGGTTGTTACGGGATGACAGCAAACACTGTTAAGCCTTCTGCACCTGTCTTGGGCACAATTTAATGAAACACCTGTGATAGCAGGTGTCTATTCCATAACCTCAATGGTATACCTGCACTCAACCCTGTCAGATTTAGAGTAGGTAGCTAGTGAATAGTGGTGCCTGTCTGTTGGCTTTGTAGATTTATGACAGCCTAGCCTGGGGTCCTCTAGATGGACAGGAGGCCCTGGAACATACCAGGGGTTATCAATGCTTATATATATTTCAGGACAAGAGTGACTTGTTGTCAGGGGATTCAGAATTTCTAGCAGCGTTCGCTGATCAAGAAGAAAAGAGTTCATAAAACTGACAAAGAGCATTGGTCCACACTACAACTGTTCATAAAAGTACCACTAAAAAGAAGAGACAACAAATCCCATATTGCAACATGATGGGACAGATCATATCTAATTGCTTTTGCTGAGTTGTCACACAGTCGCTTCAGATGGTTTATAGATTAATCGAGCCAAACAGGCTAGGATGAAAGGTGCTCTTACAGGCCTGATTTCTTCTCGGCATGCAAAACTGAACTGTGATCTTGTGCTTCAAAACAGGAAATTTGTCAGCAACAAGATGTTTCATTGCATGCATCCATTTCATAATGCTGGCATCAGGTTAAAAAAGTAACTGATATTTCAAGTCCTGTATTGTATGAAAAGGGGCCATTGTAGACAGGCAGCAGTTGCTCTCCACCAAGTTATTCACCCTCCTGTGTCAGTGATATTTTTGTAAATGTTTTTGACCTAAGAAATGACTTTGAAACTCCACATCTTTAATAAAACTTTTTTAGCTACTGCCGAAAGGCAGAAATTTCATCTTCTATACAACATCCTTGCCGCACAATTCATCATGGTCACTGGCCTTCTTGGGAGTATTTGTTTTGTTGTATTTTTGCAAAAAAATAAGCTCTTATGAAGTAGTTCTTACATGGTGCATCCCATTGCTGCTCCCACATACGCCTTGTATAACATCACGTACTTTGACCACACAGCTAAGGCTGATGGGATTGATGGAATCAAGCTCAAAAGATGTCAGTAAACCATACAGATATTAAGAAAAAAAAATCCACATCATGGTGAGATACTAAGTTTTCGTTTTAAGCTGTATTCACTATTTGTAGTACACACTATTCTTTTGCACTGACTGCCCACTGTGGAATGGCAAACATTTCTTATCCAGTCTCTCTTTTTTCTTCATTCAGATGAATAAAAGTGTACTGTCAAATGATATAATGCCTGTCTCACAGTGCCATTCAATGGAAAAGGGCAAAACTTACATAACTCACAACTGAAAGGATCTCAGCAGGGCTGACATTACAAGCTCCCCCCTCCCAAAAGTACCCTCTCACTGCTTTGCTCTACTCTCTGTATACTCCAGCTCACTATTAGTGGAAAATATATCATTGTTCACTGCACCTTACTCTGTCGACATATTTTATTTATCATTTCCTCTTGTGCCCTTGTCTGTAAACCAGTGAATAAAACAAGCTAAACGGAAAGACAGAGGTGTTATGTTTCTCTAAAACCTTGAGCCTACTTGGTGATGATATATAGTTTTCTGTCTTCTTACACTGTCTACTGTTCTCCTCTAACAGGTACAGGCCAGACCCTTTTCAGACTGAACAATGGCTTCAGTATCATCAGCAGCAATGACATGGTTAGGAGGTAAGGAGACCAGAGGGAGAGGTAGCTGTCAGCTCTCTGTGGTGCTTTGACAGATGGACCCAGAGACAGGGGCATACAGAGACAATGATGGCCTAAACTAGAGAGATCATTCTCTCCTCTCCCTCTTTCTCTCTTGTTTGTGTGATAACCCAAAGTTGAAAAGATGATCACACTGAAGATTGAGATGAGCGCTGAAATGAGCAAAGGCCCTGTGTTTTGTCACAGAAAGAGGGGTTTTGCGCAAGATACAAATTATGAGTCCTGCATGTCAGATCAGTGAGGTTATTATTAACTTGTCGTGCTTCCCTTGTTGTCCATTGTTAGCGCTGTCATTATCAAAGTTAGAACACAGTGTCTGGAAAGTAGGGAGTGCAATGAAATGGCAGTCTGAGCTTGATGAAAATAGCCAAAAAAGTTACTGCTGTGAGCCAGACACGACCAATTGAAATCTGTGTGAGCCTCGTAGAATGCCCGTGCATTGTTGCATGCCCTGATCACAATCTGAAGGGGGACTCCTGAGTTCATGTGCTGTGTTGGCCTTGTCTGGAAAAAAAAAAAAAAGTAATGCAACAATCAGGGTGCTCCTTGATATTGAGCCTACAGGCTTCAAAAGAAGTGGAAAAAAATGAAACATTCTTAAAATATGTAACAGACATTGGGATTAGAAATCAGGCTATAAACTTCAATCAACAAGCAGCAGCACATACAAGCTTCTTCAGGGCTTTTCGTGCTTATTGCGCACGTTCTTTGTAGCACAGCGCTAAAATATACTTCTTCAATCATTCGTTTTAATGGTAGCAGAGTGCCCTTTGGTACAGAGCCGTGCTGCTACAGCAAGATTGCTAGGTTGTTTAATATTTTACCATGAAGTAACCGTTGGATTTTATTTCCATCCTTTGTTGTGCTGAGATACATTTTTTATTGAAAGACTTTCATGCAAATAACATTTTTCATTATTTGACAATGATATTTCAATTTAATTTGCAATTATGTCCATTAGAAGAGAACCCAGCTTAGACGACTGAGTTTATTTTCTCCACAGCTGCCTGTTGCAGAAAACAAAAGATCCAGACAGCCAGGAGTTGTGTGTGTCTGTTCTGAGATTATGGAGGGCTATTTGTTGTGGAAATGGTATGTAAATAATTGAATTACTACTTTATTTTCTTATCTTTGTCCATGTAACAATTTGCACTCACTGAGTTAGCAGGAAACAGAGGATAAAATTAAATGATATTATGGCATCGTGTCATTACTGCGTAGTTTTTCAGTATGAGCCTCCAGCCTTCTCTGTTGTCAGCTTTTATCTGTCTTTTTTGCACAATTATTCACAATTTGTGTATGTTAATACCATATGAGCAACAAGGCATATCCCCAGTATCAACACAAGTAGCAGCTTGAGGTGCATGTAATTACAATTGTCCAGTGAACTCTTTTGAATTTCTTTTGCTTTCAGCTGAAAACCAGAACATGCTGATGACTTGCCCAGTCAGCAGAAAGTCCATTGTTGACTTGGTAACATCAGAGCATGTTGCAGTACAGAAAGGATGCCTAGCACTACTATTTTTGTACTCACAAGAACCGTATGGCCGACGTTTGGCCATTGACAACTTGAATGTGCACAAGTAAGACATTTCTTTTATATTGTAATCAGATGCAACGACTGCGAGCAAACTTATTGTTTGTTCTAACCAAATTATGAGAAGGCTTTTTCGTTTACCTCCTCCCATTCTGAGTAGGTAATGATATGATTTTTCATTTCACATTGTCCCTCTTAATGAAATCCGTGAACTGACTTCAGCCCTGAGCCATATGTTTGTGACTGTCTCTCCAATTGCCACATCCATTTAATGAGATTTCAAGAAATGTGGTATATCATTGCTCTGGGACATAGTTTTAAAAATTACTGTGAGTGGCCGAAGTGATTTCTTATTATCTTTAGGTCAGATAATATCTCAGCTGCAGCTGATTGGGTTTTCAAAAAACTAGGAAGAATGAGTAATAGTGTTGCTCTATTTTGGGATTGTTATGAAGATTATTGGTCAAAAGGTGGACACCATCATTATCAGGCTATAAAATATTTGCTGAAATCCGGATGACATTCATTAAGAACATGTCATTTAAGAAAATTGCTGATTCTCTTTTTCTGTCTATTTCTCTCCCTCCTCCTTCCCCCTCTTTTCTTTATCTCACTCTCCTCTTAACCTGGATCTAAAGGTTAGTGAGGAACCTCATGGCGAGTATCTCAAAGCCGCAGCAGCAGCAGGAAAACACAGCAGTCAACATTCTGAAGAACTTTACAACAGAAAACAAGTATTACTGATACACAGCCCAACAAAAACACACCCAGGAAAACATGTATTTTCAGACACTGTGGAGTTCAGAATATGACCGACAAGACCACATGTCTATTATCCTGCCATACATCTTATCCATATAGATTAGAAGCATTTTAAAATACTTTGCCACAGCATGTCAGGTAGGATCCCCTGAGAAATGGAAAGTGTGGTGTCTTTAATAATTCAACATGTGCTGTCCAAGTGTTAATGTCACTTGAAGGCAAAAGGCTGTTCTCAACCTGTTTCCCTCTCTGATGACTCATGAAAATAGACATGAAAGGACAGCTCAGGCTCTCGAACACAGCAGGAAATAAGTCGAGGTGTCAAGCAGTGAAATGGGGAGATCAATTTTCCTTGTCTGTAGCTCAAAGCGAGTTACTCAACAAATATGTGTTATATCCCAGAGATGCTTCCACTTAATCGTAAAAGCTCAGCCGGGTCAATGTTGGCTTTCATGGATATTTTTGGTTTGGAGTAAAAGTGAATACACAACCGGTCCATGGTCCAAATTGATTCAAGGTCTTTCAAATCTTACATTTGAGACATTTGATTGATTGAAAAAAGTATTCAGATGCTTTACTGAAGTAAATTGCTACTACCAAACTGTGAAAATACTCCAGTACAGTAAAAGTCCTTCGTTCAAATCCTCTTAAAAGTCAACTTTTCATGAGCTAAGAAAAAAATACCCCGTTTTCAGGCCTTTGACCATTTTCCAGCTAATCCAAGAGGGTCTTTAAATTATTTATAGTTCCCATAAAGAAACACTTAATCCTTCAGTTTATCACAGTCATTAAAAATTACCTCATCTAGAGATACATGGTTGTCACTGGACAGGAAGGGCATGAAAAAATATCATCTGAAAAGTAATTCATAACTAAAGCTGTCAGACAAGTGTAGTGGAGTAACAAGTACAATATTTGCATCTCTGAAGTAACGGAGTAGAAGTATTAAGGTCCATAAAGTGAATACTCACGTAAAGTACAAGTATCTTGAATTTGTATTTAATTAGAGTACAAGAGTCTTTCATGCAGAGTAGAAATGTTTTCATGTTTTCTTCCAGACTTTGCGTTCAGTTAAGGGATGAGTTGACAGACTCTGTCCTTATGCCATTTTCCACAATACTGGTAAGATATGTAGACACAAAGTTTGATGTCATATGAAGTATGCACTGAATATGTACGTGTGTGTGTGTCTGGACAGATGTGCACATCTGTGTGCTTCATTTTTCAGGGAAATATTAGCAAGTCCAATCAGCATGTCCTTCCATCGCTGATATCAGCTGTTGGCGGTCTGGCTCGAGATAACATCATCCGTCACAATTTTGCTCACGATCCAGAGTGTTGGAGGGCCTTCCTGGTTGCCATTGTTAGTATCATTATCAGACTGGTCTGTTTGCACAGAAAACCACAGATCACTTCTTCATTGAGTTGCATCCAGATTCCACAGCACTTAGTGATACTGCCATGTAGTGAGTGACCTTAATTAGACATTAGAAATGTAGTCTGTGTCGGCTGCTATCAAAATGTTTTTCTGGGTTTAAACTCATATGTGTATTCGGTTCAGTGTAGAATGTGTTGGCTGTCATTGCAGAAACAATGCCGGGCATGTGGATACACAGAGGTCCTTTACCTTATGCTCGGTTTGATCATCAACCTTTCAACTATCACTTCTCCAGTCATTCAGGTAAGACAAATGATGTGTGGTATTTACTTAAAATTCACGCGACACCACTGGAATTCAATCGATTCGAATAAAGTCCAGAAATTAAACGGGAGCATTTGTGTGAACCGTGATGTGTGACCTAATCAGTCACCTAATCAGAGGTGAAATGTGTGTGAAAATTGGTTTAGCCACTTGTCTGTCTCCTTTTCGTAGGAGCATGCTGTTTCACTCTGTGACTGCTGTATGGGCCTGCTGAGGGACAGTGATGGAGGCGTCGTAACTGTGAGCAAACCTTACTTCAGCACTACACTGCCGTACCGAGGAGAGCTGGAAAAAGATTCATATAGTAGGAGTAGGAAAGCCTTATACATCATGTATGTAGGTGCTTTACTGTATCGTAACTTCTATTACGTTTGGCTAATACAGTGTTGGACGCTTGTGGAAAACTTTTACTTGTTTGCTCTCCAAACTTGCGTA
The DNA here is from genome assembly GCF_051107435.1 of Chaetodon auriga. Classification (NCBI taxonomy): domain Eukaryota; kingdom Metazoa; phylum Chordata; class Actinopteri; order Chaetodontiformes; family Chaetodontidae; genus Chaetodon; species Chaetodon auriga. The sequence continues at coordinate 11,935,654 of NC_135080.1, forward strand.
CATCCTATAAAGCACAAAACCAACCAACTAAATGAAAATAAAAGACGTTTGTCTTGAGTAATGGCCCTCATCTAAGGCTTGTGAGCTCACTGGCAACGTGCCCCAAAAGGTGGTTACAGTGATCCACAATGTTCAGAGGAACGTGTATATGTGTCATTGCAGTTGATTAAAACTCCAGCCCCAGGTGCTTTTGTCTGTGCTAATGGCTGTTATTGCAGTTTCACACTGCCTATGCAATGCCCTCAGAGTCCTACACTTCCAACCATCTGTCGCTTCACTCTGCTTTAAGGCTCACTCACTTCCTGCCCGGCATTATTTCTTCCTTGTTGACACCCTTATTCTTAGTTTCCTCAATATTTGTTCACTCTTCTTGTTTTTTCTTGTCTTGACTTCAGCTGTCTTCTTTTCTCTTTAATGCATCATAATGATTATGGCAAAGCCCTGAAGCCCCAATCCATAGTGTTCCCATCGGCCCAATTAGCGCTACTGTGTTTTTTTATATACATGAAAAAAAAGAGTTATATACATTTAGGTTTCGCTTTCTTGAGAGGAGGTGTGAAAGGAGCATGTGTGCGTGAGCCAAGGAGTGAAACTACTCAAAGTGTCTGTGCTATTCACTTCCATTGTGCTCACTTTGAGAGAAAAAGTCATCCTTGTAACATTTAAATATTCTTTTGAAGTGTCATTAATCAATTTCTGGTCACTAGGGAGCAGAAACGCGGCAAAACATGCTGATAGACGCACACCATGACATACAGTATTATTGCTGTAAATGTTTTATCAAATGTAACAGACATGAAGCATCATTATGGTATCCTTGGAGCTGTGTTTCTGGCCACCTGACAAGTGTCAATCCAGGTTTTTTTTAGCAATGATTTGGTCTCCACCAACTGCTGAGAAAAATATCTGGGTCTTTGTCTGCCTTCATTTGGATGTGGGGAGACTGTGCAGAAAATGACTGCTTGCTGCTGCTATGAATGTGGTTGATGAGAGCAGTGATACTCAACTGAATGCTGCATTATTTAAAAAGGAAGTTGATCTTTTATCAAAACCTCATCAAATAGATGTTTTTGTTATTATAAATTATTCAGTCAAATGACTAATTTGTGCTCTTGACTTACAAATAATTCTCTCAAATGACTCATTTGTACACTAAATATACTTGTTGTCATCTTTATTGAATAATTCATAGCCTCAAATGACTTTATTTGTGCCCTCAAATTGCTCCGTGCAATGATAACGTGTGATTCAGCAGATCCAGCCTCCGAGAGAAAGCAAGCACCCACATGGGTGACCTTTTTCTAATTCACATTTGCTCCACTTCTTATGCTTGTTCTTCTCGTCTTTCCTTTTTATTTTCCTGTCCTTGAAAGTGTCACAATAATTTCATGTTCACTCAAACATGTTTTGAGGCAACTCACTGTCTTTTCAACCTTTTGTACTTAATTGCTGGAAAAACACTCCTTAACACCTACTGATCCTTGTTCCAGCCACACTTCCCCATTTGCTTTGTTACCAGCAGTCCTCTCTGCTAGCTTTCTTTCTCCCATATTTCCGTGCTTTGTCCTCCCATCTATCTGTCTTTTTCTATTATCTTCTATTATCTCCTTTTCTAATTCCGACATTCTTCTTTGTCCTCCAGAGAGCCACAGGTGTGCTCAGCACTGTCCTCCCTCAGTCTTCTGAAGCCATTCAGCATGTTATTCTGCTGGATGTGGTCCGGACCATGCGCTGGCTGCTAAAGGTGCATGACTGTACACGTTTCTGTGAATACACCAACACATAGTTGTATCTTGTGGAGTGATATTATATTTCCGAACCATCTTTTATTGGATTATTTATGCTTCAAATATTGACATGATTTAAGAAAACATGTCATTTGTAATGCAGAATACTGAAGAATCGTTAAGTCCTGCTTTCTTTCCAAGGCCTGATTACATTGGCTGTGAGAGAGAGACAGGTGTGTGGTGCATTCACGTGCTGGTGTGAAGCTTCAGATATCTGAACCTTGAACTAAATCAACAAACAAAAAACACAACAACAACAGAAAGCTCATGCTTACATACATTATACCCTTAAACAATCACAATGATGCTCTTCAGATGTGTACTAATTAGTTATTCGTCTACTTTGTGTGACCTTGAGTGTCAGTGGAGCGTAGAAACATACGTTCTACTTGTTTAATGTCATTGTTATTTTTGTGTCTGCCTACCCAGGGAACAGGGGAGACTGCCACTAAGTATGCCATTAAGACTCTAACAGTGTGCACTGCTGCCAGTCACTTGGCACGCGAGGAGCTGCTGAAGTCTGATAAAAGTGAGAAATGATTGACATGTCAGCATTACTTTTGCAAGCTCTTTCATTAGTTCATGAATAATATTACGGTTTGACCTAATAAGCAAATGAAGTGTGTGTACATGTCTGTGTACTTGTATGTGTATGTATGTATGTATGTGTCTACATTCATATGCATGGCGTTTGTGTGAGTGCTGTATCTGTAAATTGTCATGTCATAACGTGTTTGTTAATGCATTTTAAAGTGCCGTAACCTTATATTTGCTATTCATGTATCGTTCCGCACAGAACTGTCTGTTTTGCGTCGTTTGCTGGGTTCCAGCTGTGATGAAATGGTGTCAGGAAATGCAGCCCTGTGTTTGGCCCACTGCCTTGAGTTAGAGGGAATTGCCAGCAACCTGCTGGGCACTGATATTGTGCCGCTGCTACTGCGCCACGCTGCAGGGGACGCTAAGAGGACAGCTGTGCAGCAAAATGCGGCAATTGCTCTTGGGAAGCTGTGTCGATCCGAGCCCAGGTGCCCTCTCACCTCACTCTGTAAACCACATGCTGGTGATTACATGTAGAAACTGTCCTGAAGGAGCGCTTATGGACTAGATGAAATGCCACGCTGATAACGAGCTAATGGGATGTTTTGGCTCTGGTTAAAGAAGTTAGTCACACATGAGGCAGATGTATGACTGACCTGACATATTCAAATATTTGTTTATCATATTTGTATTTGCAGCTGATACATATTTTATTTAGTTTGTATCATCAGAGAGCCAGCAGCAGACTGAGCCATGTGTTTGTCGCCCTGAATGCATTTTTAGATGGTGTCCACCACAGTCCAGAAAGAGGGAGAGAAAGGAATGGAGCTAATTTCCTGCCAAAAAACGAACATGTTTGAAAAATGTCCCACAATTCACTTATAAGCACAGTGTGTTTTGCAAATACCTATCAGACAAATACAAAGCATATTTCTGATACATCATGCTTCGGCAAAAAATGCATACTTATAAGTACAAAAAAATCAATCCTATAAAGCCAAAGAGTAATTCGCCCTCCACAACAGCAGGTGGCACTGAGAGTCACTGCTTTTAGTTAACTAGTTAGCTGGTTAGTTATGATGTTATGGTTACTGTAGTATGATTTATCACGCTCCATGTGCTTGCCCCTGCCATTGAATTACATCATTATGTTCAAATGTCAGGTCGAGCTCTGCCTCTCTGTTTTGTGGGCTATTATATTGCGCTCCTTCCCCATTATTGATACACAGCAAACAGTGATTATCTGTAGATTCTTCAAAAAATAAACCATTTATATTTGTGCTATTGCTCCTTCATAATGTATTATGTGAATTGAAATCCACACACCATATTACACAATGGTTCCCAGCATGATCTAATCCTGTATGCCTCGACTTGGTTCCCCACATGCATTATAGTAGTTGATTATATCTATGCTACCTCTGTCAGCCCATACCTTAATCAAACTGATTCATGATCCGTGCTTACTGGTCTACGCTTATAACTCATTCCAGTTTTGTATGAAGGTTGCAACTCCTCCACCTTTCTCAGATTCCCTGTTTCTTCTAACCGTATCATACCTCCTTATAATAAATCCCAATTGTGGTTTCTGCTGTTGTGGAGGACTCATTACTCCCCAGCACAGACACCCTGTTTCTTCAGCATTATGCATTAGAAATATGTTGTGTATTTGTTTGATCGGCATGTAGTCTGTTAATGGTGTTTTGTGTCTGCAAACCACGGCGGGTTTGTTCGTGAAACGCACGGTGTTTGTGAAACGTGTTTTGTTTGTTTGTTTGTTTGTTGAGTTTTGGCCGGAAATTAGCTCCATAGAAAGAAAAGGGCAAAGAGAGAGACACAGAGACACAGTTTTGACTTCATAATGTCTGTCTCAGGTTTGTTCTGGTCGTAGTTGTTTTTCTTAATGTTTAATCAAGTGTTAGCACATTTAGTCCATCACCATTACTGTCTGTTGGATTTTAAGTTTATTTTCTATCAATATCCATTAATCTGCCAACTATTTTCTGGGGGATCCCAAATTAAAATTAGAATGATCAGCCCTTTGTTCCTACACTCCCAGCTGACACGAATACAATCACTGATCAACAATGATACTGCTTTGCTGATACTGATGTGCTGATCTTTAGTTTCTAAGATAAAGTGTAGTTTCAGCTAAACGTCAACCCACTGAACGTACCGTCACTGTGTTTTCTTTTATTAAACTTTTTTCTTCTCCAATTCCAGACATATCAAGAAACTTCGAGAACTACACGGCCTTGAGGTTCTGCACTCCTGTGTGAAGCTCATCACATGAACCCATTAATCCATGACAGTACCACGTTTTCTATCCCCTTGCTTGTCATCAGTCTTGTTGTCTCCTGTATTGTTTTAGGCTTAGACCCCTAAAAACCCATTGAGGAAAACAAAAATTCACCAAAAGAACTACCAGCCCTGGTAATCATATATTTGTTCAGTGTTTTTTTTAAGAAGGTGAGAATAATTAAAGATTGGTTTCATTTGAAGAAGATTCTTCTCCTAAGAACTTAATCCACATTAACACGGTCATAAAGAGTGGCTTCTCAGCTGTCCTTATTTTTCATACCTATGTGAATTTATATGGTTAATTACCATGAAGAAGTGTGGATGGGGGTGCAAGTGCGGTCAGTCTTACCATCTGTGTGTTTCTGTTTGTACATTAAAATATCATTCATATTTTATAACAAACAAAGCAAATGAATGAATATATGACAGAATACACTGCGCCAACAAACACGCGCCCAGTGTGAAGCTGACTTTGTGCAGTGTTACAGACTGTAACTGATACAGATCAGGCAGCATTAACATACTGATGATATTATTATGGATTAGAACAATGTATCCCTGTGATTTAAGACTTTGCATAGAGATTTAAACCTCATTCATCTGTCTCTGTCTTATTTAACAAGAAGTGTGTTAAATGCAAATTACGTAGCATACTGCTTGTTTAGCAGCTAGTTTTACATACCTGTATGTGAACATAATGACAGGTTCAGATGAATTGTGTGTCTTAAAGCGTCATTTAACTCTGTGCTGGTCTTATTTTTTGGTTCTTTAAATCTGTAATCAGTTTACTTGTTTTTTTTATTTAATTTCCAGAAAGGTGCGGCTGAGTGCTGCGTATATTGCTGCTAAAAAAAACAACTACTTTTTCATCTGTGCTTGGATTCCCTGGATGGCAGTACTGGAGGGACAAATCATCTCAAAATAAACACATTTGTGATTTAAAGTTTACAGTTAGACTGAGTTCGGGGGGTGCCAGAACTGCATGTCTTTGAAATATGAGGATTACTTGTAAACTCAGAGAAAGGGCTGGGCCCAGGAATTTATTATGGGACTTTTATTGCTGTATGACAACAGCTCTATCCGCTGTACCACAGCGCTGGTCTTGCTACTTGATTTTGAGTCCAACTGCTATAAGAAGGTCAGAGCTGTAACTCTGCACACCCACAGTGATGACGTGTACAGTTGCAATGGAAGAGAAAAGGCAAGCATTGTGAAAAATTGTGTGGTGTAGAGGCTGCGCTTCTAGACGAGTGTGTGTGGGTATGTGCAAACCTGTGATTGGATAGCCCTGTAGAAAAGGCTAGCATTAAAAAATATTGGTAACATACGATGGCGTTATGACACCTTAGGAGGGAAGAAAAAAGACAGGAGTATTTTTTAGCCATGTTACTCATATGACTGTAGCAGTGGCAGGGTTGGTCACTCAGTACACCACTTTGGTTTGACATTTATGGTCCCCAAAGGGAGGAGGCTTTTGACGATCCCCAGACCTTTTCTTTTAGTGTCGTCTTTGGTAAAATGTAACAAATATTGCAGGCACTGACATGGAATTTCCCATAGGAATCCACTGATTCCTGACTTTTCACCGGGAGGTCAGAGTTTTCATTCATCTGGTGAAATAAGTCATCATCTACTGGATGAATAGACAAACACAAACAAAAAAAAATGACATTCATGGTCCCCAGACAAAGAATCTAGTTGACTTTGCAGCCAGATTCCTGCAAAGCTAATGACATTCCCATCAGTCTCCACTATACTTTGTGTTTAATGTTAATGAGCAAATGTTAGCATGCTAACAGGCTAGAGTAAGAAAGCATTGTCATTGTGAGCATGTTTTACCGAAGCATTTACTGCCTCACAGAGCCACTAGCATGACTGTAGTCTGTTGTTTTGTGCTTGTTCACGTATTAGTATGGAAGTACATATTTACATTGTATTTACATCCTCATAATTTTAAACACACAGGCACAAATGAAAGAAAAAGGGTATTTTGTAGCAACTCAATCTAAGAAGAGATGAGTCTGTGGTTCATCATGTAAAGTTTCCTGGAATCACGAGTTAAAGAGAAGTTAAGAAGAGGGTTTATTCATATCATAGCTGCAACATATATTGATACATGAAATACAATTGACCACAAATAAAACTGAGATGCAATTTCTAATATTGACTGTTCATAACAGCTTTTGCACCTGTTGGCTATGTAGTGCCTACAGTGACTGTAAAAGGAACTGAGAAATCTAATCCACGTATAAATGATCTGCAGAGGACAAAAGCTCCCTGTTAGGGATGACACCATCTGTGTTGGTCTGCAAACAACGGATACCGTCTGCTCACTTGGATTAAACGGCAATAAGAACAGTTATTCAGTGGGGTTTGAGTAATTGTAAACAAGGCTGAACAGAAATGAGGAGGTTTTGTTTCTCACTAGGATTTTTCCTGCTTATAGGTATGTACTTATTTTTTTTATTATTGATTTTTAAGTGCAGTGCAGTAGATACTTCCATTATGATCTGGCTCATTTGTGCCACTCTCGGTAAATATTGGATATAAATGAATACATTCTTTTTTGAATTGTGAATTCATGAGCCGTACAACCTTGATGATAAATGTTGCAAAGGTTTATCTACAAACAGTGACACAAATACGGAGCATGACCACATTTTTTCTGGATTCCCTTTTGTTTCACATGAAAATGTGAATTTAAGTTTCTTGGGATTGCCATTGTTGCTTTTAAAGAAAAGCAAGCAAAAACATTTTAATAATCAAGTATTTTCTACAAACTTCTACTGGTCGTGTGGAAAACAGAAAAGACAAATAAATCAACAAATACACTGAAATATGTGAAATATTTCAGAAGTAAATCAGCAGGTCTGTCCTTCACAGTGGCTGACATACTTACTTGGCCTTACCAGCAAATAAGAAATCCTCAGCACATACAGCAGTGTTAATGTGTGTTATGTTGTTTTGCCTCTCGCTCTCTGATCATTCCATCTAAATAACATGGGTGTCGCCATCCTCCTCGCTTATCATCTAAAGAGATAACTGACATGATGAGACCTGAACTTAGCTACACAAATTCATTTAATTACAAATCTGCCTGTTATTAGTGCTGCGATCAACAGTGAAAACATCCAACTAAACATTTTATATCTTTGCCATCAGTCACACACCAAGGGGTGCCAAAATCATTAACTTCTCTTCCTGACTTTGTATCTGCCACAACAGGGTTCACATTATTAAAGATGCCCTGTGGAGTTTTGACTGTAAACCCTCAGTTTTGCCTCTATTCAACAAACTGAAACTGAAACATTAAGAAGATAACCTTTTTTTTTTAATGTTGTAATTGAGGGACCTCATACAGGTATTGTCACTTTGTGCAGACTGAGAGAATTTCTTTTCAGGTCCCACACAAATACATCTTTTGTTTTCGTCTGCTCTCCGTGCTAATCGACTGGTGAAATCCTTCACTGGACTATAAATCAATTCCTGTGCTGCAGGTAGCTACTATGGGATCACCAGAAGACGTCAACAGAGACATAAATTCACCTTAACTCTCCCCTGTCCATTGTGTGGCCATTACAGAAGAAATATGTTACATGTCAGCCCTGCTCTCACTGATGTGACCTTGACACCGTAACCCTAACTGTGAGAAGGATGACAGTTTAGTGGAAATCAGAACTGGAGGGACTCAACCAGATGGAAAGCAGTGCAAAGCTGCGCAAAACTGCCGGCTGGCATATTGATTATGGGGATGCAATGATATTAAAAGCTTTACAGATACTGAATAGGCAGTATTGACAAGACTATGTTTTAATTTTATTGTAAAATCCTTCGATCAGTGGACTGCTCTTTTTGTACTGTAGCTGCTTGATGCTGATGCAGACCTCCAAAAATACCACTTAATTAGAAACCATCCTAATTTATCACCCAACACTCTTTCCAAGTGTCCACAATCACTGAGGGAGATGAGCCCAAATTAAATGAGGGCAATACTGCTCCCTTCAGTCACTAAAACAGTGTTAGAAACACACCCGATCTTTTCCAGATTAGTCTATGGTGACACCTGACTCTTATATGTGTTGAATAGTCTGATATACTGTTTATTTGGCCTGACAGGACAGCATGGAGTTACAGTACTAATTGATCTCAGCTGCGATTTATTCTATATAATACAGTTTGGCTTTTGAAGAAGAAATTCAAAAGACATGTTTTCTTTTTCCTGTGTAGTTGGGACAGAAATAGAAGATTCCCAAGGTTACCACAAGGAACAAACAAAAGGCACAGCTGTCACAAAAGATCTGCTTTTGAAAAAGGAAAACACAATTGGTCATGGCACAGAAACAATACCTACAGAGAATACACTTCAACACTCTGCAGCGGCAGTGACTGCCAAGTTTCCAGGGGCAGTCTCGTTTGACACCAGACCCACGGCCCCTCATGAGGCAACACAAATCACAAAAGCATTGGCTATAATTGCCTCACTGAGCAGAGAGCGTTTTGTTTCCAGAAATGGGCAAAGCACTCTCATGTCAACTGGAGACTATCCATCAGCTATGAGGATTCACAATGAATCAGAAATCCCATTGATCTCTAATTATGAGAAGATCATTTCCTCTTCTACAGAAGCTGCATTTAAATCAATGATGAATGGCCCCTCCGAGCCAGATGCCCATTTGTCAGATGCAGTGAAAGCCTCTCTTTGGCCTCACACTCTGCGCGATAACAGGAATCAGAGAAACACTGACTCTACTCTCACATCTGTTGACGGAGGGCCGGGAGTTCCAATCCTATCTGCATCTCATCCTCGTGTAATTGATAACCTGGCTGCGCTGCGTAATGACACCACTGACAAACAATCTCAAGGTAAGGATGAAAGGGGGATTTCAGACCTGGGAAGAAACGAGTATCTGTTCAGTGCGATGCAATCCATCTTCCAAAGTGATGCAGCAGAAGATTCAGGGAGAGGAAACACTGTGCCAGACTTGTGTTTGACCTGCCTGAAAGATCGAAGACTGGTGTCCACTGAGAAATCTGTGGCTCTACCTGCACTGTCACCTGATGGCTCTTCAGACTCTCTCAGCAGAGAGGGGCTCGCTTTAGATTTCCATCAATTTACAACCTCCTTACCCAGTTTACAGCAACAGTCAGCTGGAGAACAAGAAGAAAAACTCAACAAAGACATCAGTTACCGAAATGTTAGCAAGCATTCCAGTTTTGGTGTGAGGGAGCGACTGGTTTACAGTCTGACATCTCCTCCCTCCTCCACTGTGAATCATAGTCAAAGCATTTTGAATAATTCCCAAACCAAATCTTTTCTTTCAGATACGGGAACAGTTGCATTTGACATGTTGTCTCTTGCTGAGATGTCATCAGCGACACAAAAAGACACCCAGAAACAAGAGAAGCACACCTATCTCAGTGAAACTTCACTGACAGAGAGACAGATTTCAACAACCACAGTGCTTTATCGTTCATCAAATTCACCTCATACTGTAAGGAAACCAGGGCAAAATGGAGAACAAGACGTGTTCGGAGAAAAGGTGAACATTGGGGACTCGCAGTCAAAACTGATATATCTCAGTAAGAATAACAACAACGCTTCCCACCCAAACTTCAAGAATGCATTTATCCAAAACCAACCTTTGAACGTCAGCAGTGGGTCAGTAAGCAGCACACCCATCATCACTGAAGCACCCCGCAGCAGTGTTCATCCAGATGGCGCTGATGGCAGTGCTGCATCACGTCCAACTGCAAGAATGAGGCTGAGTGAAACTCACAGTACAATAACGACCTTCAGCCTCAGCAGGCCGACCACTTCTGCAGTCAAACACAGTGAAGCTCGCTCGCTGACAGGCAGAGCTGAGTCGTTGAGCTCTGTGTTGAGGAGCCTAACGGCAGCTAAGCCGAGCTCTCAGACCAAGGAACCCACGACGACTGTGTTACTGAAGGATTCTGCCCTCACGTCCGCATCTCTCCGCTCTCACACATTTAACAACGTACACAGCATTGCTAAAGAGGCTTTTGTTGATCCCTCAGGGCCAGCGAGTAAACTGGATGTGAAAGAACCACAATCATCAACCATTACAACAAGAAAAGCTGCTGTGCCTGTGAAGTTGTTTCTTTCAGAATCAACACAGGATTTTGATGATGAGGTGTCCACGCTGACTCTGACGACACTATCAAGCAAGTCGTACTCCGAGAGACTGACAATGAGCAGATTTTTAGGGAGTCAGTCAAAAGTCACGCAGGAGGGATCTTTAGATGTTAGCAATGATAACCATGAGGCATCAACTCTCCAATCTTTTGTAAATTATAACAGGGATTTGATCCAAGAGTCACTAATAGTCCACAATCTGAAGCCGGGAGATAAAAATAAGCAGGTGTTGACTGTAGCTGCAGAAAATGAGGACAGAGAGATTATCAGGATCGAGGCCATGCAAGGTGAAGAAATTAAAGAGACAACGGAGATTCCAAAGTTGCAAGAAGAAGAGGACGAGAGCAGGGAAGGTGAAAAGTTGGGCAACAAAAATGAAGAATTTTTTAGATCAGATAAGATGGAGAGCGGGAAACAAGAAAACATAATTAATAGTGGAGAAGAGATAAATCAAAATACAGACCGGGGTGAGGATAAAATAGAAGAGCCTGAGGCCAAGACAAGTGTACAGGAAGGAGGAGGAACCATAGCGAAGACGGATGTAACTTTGAGACAAAACAAGGATCCAAGACAAGGGGAAGAGCGGGACGAAGAAGCTGAAAAGCAGAGAGAGTCTTTGACGAAGGAAGGGGAAGAGGCTAGAAGACGGGAAACAGCAAGCAAGGAAGACATTAAACATAACAGGGAAATTGGGAGAGAGAACATGACAAACGTTCCCCTTTGGCTAACTCCTAATTCTGAAGAACTTAACAGAGACAAAGGGCACGCTGTTACAATCCTGTCTTCCTGCCACAGTCTGATTAAACATTTGGGAGCAACTGAGCACGCAGAAGTTCATCTGGGTGAAAATACTGCACAAATTATGGAAATGAAAACCAATCCATTTTCCTACAAAGTGACAAGCAATCACGGACAACTACACTCAACTCTGAGATCTCAGAGCCCATCAAGAACGACATCTTTTCCCATAGAGCCACACACACAGATGAAACTTCATCCGTCTACCCACGGGGCAGTGCTTACTAAACAAAGTGCTCTGAACAAAGTTGTTGAGCCAACATTTCCTGTGACTGTCATACCAAAAACCGTCCCAAAACTCTCTCAAATATTCGGAGTCGCCACTTCCAAATTTAGTGATGCATTCAAGCCAACAATTTACCCGCACAGCAGTGCAACTAAAGCAGCACACCCTGTGCTAAACAGGATCAGTGACATGTTGTCACTCACTGCGCCACGATTGGCAATCACAGCTGGGTTCCTGCAAGCTCAGCCCCACTTTACAGTAAACAGCTCTACTCTCAGTGCATCAATTATTTACAGCATCTCAGATCATACGCATAAATTCAGGACTTCAGTCTCGAAGGCAAATCCACATTTACAGACAACAAACGAGAGCGAGCAAGTAGAACACGTTATACCAGCACATATAGCTGAACCCAGTGTGAAGGACCCTGTAACCTCTAACATGATTGAAGAAGTGAGTATTTCTTCTGCAGGCACTCCTCTGCTGCTCCAGCGTTCGTATAATGACTCCTCTACCAGGCCACCCACAACCACAGCCTTGTCATCTGAGGCCCCCATCTCCATTGGCCAGTCGCGGCCTCACCAGGAGCAATCTTCCCCTCAGATAAGCCAGTCCTCCTCCTCCTCCTCCTCCTCCTCCTCCTCCTCCTTTGACATGACTTCAGGCCAGCCTTGCTCATTTAAACTGTCAGAGCAGACAGCCCATTCAGATTCTTTGCATGCTCCCGTTGATGATAACAAGCAGAGATCTGTACAGAGCCTAATGGCATCAATGAGCCCTAAAGCAAAGAACGATCAATTTCCTCTGAGCAGCATGTCACCACTGCTAAATCTCGTGCCGTTTGGAGGTGACAGTTTACCTGACACCTATAGGCCGACAGGGCTAACAAGATCAGCCTCAGAAGAAGAAATATTGAGGGCCAACTCTGACGCTGACTATGCAAATAGCGGAAGAGGCCGCACTGAGTCCTTGTTAGGGGCTGCTGATGAGACTAATCAAACTGAGGAGAATGACAAGATGGTGATCTTGGCAGTGAAAGATTCAGATGTTGTCACAAAGCGAATGGCGGAAAACAGAGGTGAAAAGAAGAGTTCCCCTTTTATAACACAAACAACTGGTAGGAGTAAACAGCAGTCGGCCAGTAACACTGATGAATATAACTTGTTGTCTATAATACAGACTGAAAAATTAGCAGTGAAAAACACTGAAGATAACAACTGCAACGGCCTGCTCAGTGTAGATGGTGATGATAAAGCAAACAGCACAATGAAAACGACCCTTGAGAATAATCTTCTCCCTCAGTTAGGAGGTTATAATGAGACAAGCACTAAGCCCATCGGGTTTGCCATTCAGACCACCCACAAGACTGAGCAGGCAATAAGTGGGGATTTTGCGGCTGTTTTGAGTGATTCTGTTATACCTGTGCTTGACACAAATGATCAGACTGGCACCACTGCATCCGTTGAGTCAGATAGTCTGCTGGAAATATCCCAAATACAAGCTAATGATGTGACGAACAGTGCTATTTCTGAAATGGAGCATCATGCAGCAAAAACAACAGAAATGCGACATGATTCCTCCTCGCCACATGGCGCTGTGGGTGTCAGCCCTCTCCCTGCTGCACACAGTAATTTCAGAAGTGACCTTAAGGTTTCCAATATATCCACACAGCAGATTGTTACCTCTGATGTTCAGATAACCACTACTAAAACGAGTGGTTTTGCATCTCTGGCACCAAGTGCTAGCACAAGTGTTCTCATTGTATCCACAAAAGATCATGAACCAGCGCTGACCACTAGTGAGAGTGTGCAAGTTACTGAAAAGTCACCTCAGACTGCACATGCTGATCGTATGGTACAGTCCAATAGTCATCTTGAGCCTTTGTCACTGAGACCGACTCCAACAACTCCCACTACAAACAAACTCCCCCCTGCTGTGAAAAGAAAGAACACAACAGAGGCCCAGAGTGTAGAGGAGCTAGAGCATGAAATTTCTGTACAGGCTATCAAACAAAGCCAGCACGCCCTGCCTGGCATGATCGCAACAAGACGTCCTGTCAATAACCCCAGGCACAGCATCCAGACAGGTTTGTTAAATGCTGCCCACAGAGCTGGGGGGGCATATGACACTGCACCTACCATGGCAGGGGAATATTCCTCATTTAAAGACATCAAAAGAACTCTGATAACAAAAAGTGCCTTTGAAGCCAGACATCCTCTGCATGAGAGGACTCCTACAGTGCATACTCTACACAGAGCAGACCAACGGCAGAAGCATGCATTACCTGAAAAGACCTCAATAAGTCAAGTGATACTTGGAGCTCGGACTGATTCTGTACCACCTACAGCGATCTCGCTCATTATTAATAAAACCAGCTGTAGCACAATTGGCTGTGCTAAGTCAGACGAGACTACTGAAACAACAATTGGAGCAGGTGAGATTGATCGTACTACCCCAGAGAAAATGTATAAAACACGGGCTGGAAACACAGGAAACGAACATTTTAATGTAGCGCACACCCCTGACACAAAACCAGCAAATGACAACTGCAGCACCGATTGTCCTGTACCGGGAAAGACTACACCACAGGCCACCCACCTCACACCTGCAGTGCTTTCACCAGCCAATAGTACACCTGACCAAGTCCATGCCAGTGTTGATGAAACTTCGACAAAAACATGGAGAGTACTCGCTGAAACAGATCATTTGGAGAGGCATGGGACTCTTGAGCAGGCTTGGTTTGTAAAGAAAACAGCACAAAAACAATCTCACAGAGAGAGCTCTGAAGCTCAGGAGGCTATAGCAACTGGGGTCACTTTATCTGAACCTGAAGCAAATACTGCGCAGACCACTGTAAAGACTACTGAGCGGACACTGCTCGGTGAAAAAAAACCCACAACACAATTAAATAGAGGGGAAACCAAAGCTGAAATATTTGAGGCACAAAATGCCACCAGGTCAGCACGTGCCGTGTCTGACGGAGAGGCGGCATTACAAGAGTCTGGACGCAGGCTGTTACTGCTGGAGCCGGAGTCTGAATCAGAGCTGCCAAGGCTGAAGCATAGGAGAAGGACTTCACCTCATCTGCACCTCTCTGGGTAATCTTATTGTGTGTCCTATTATTCTACCATTATCTATTGATCATGCATTAACAAATGAAAGAATCATACTGGTGGAGTTATGCTATTATGTAGATAATTCATCAAAGGGAAGTGCTTTATTTTTCCCTAAATTAATATTGCCACATGATACTGCAGTTATGAGCAGGTACAGTTATGAAAACGATTCCTTATGATGCATTTAGGCCACTCCGAAATCCAATATATTGGAGTAGAAGCATCGCAGCCATGAGCTGTGGTGCTGGATGATCAAACCTAGATGACAAACAATAATCAAATGTAGATGTGGCCTTGGCAGTCCCTTAACTTCTCAAGCAGTGCCATCAGTCATCAGGTCAATCTTTTTTCTTTTTAATTATTTATCCAGCGCTTTGAACAAATAACTTCAAAACTAATGTCAGACTCGGGTGTACTTTCTGTGCTAACGTGCAAACACCAGCATGCCAACACACTAAACAAAGACATAAATATCAAACCTGCTAAACATTAGCATGTTGACTGTCATAGTGAGCATGTTAGCTCACTGACATTAGCATTTAGCTTAGCATATGTGCATACGTCCAGCCTCACAGGGCTGAGATTGCACCTGTGTAATCGGTTTTGTCACATGTCAGACAAAACACTGAGTTGGAGGAGAATTTTCAAAACAGATTCTGCTCAACTTTGACAGAAGATATGAGCAGTGAAATAGTTCACAGTGATGGATTACATATCTCAAGCAAGTTTTAGCTCCAGAAAGCTGATTTTCAAAGTACAGCAAAATGGATGGAAACAAATCACTGCCTGGAAGGTAAGAAATCAATCATTTAAAACGTGCAAAAGCGTGTTCTTCAGGCCATGATCAGCACTAATATCAAATCTGGTATTTCTAATGTATTTTTTGGCCTAAAACCAGCAAAATTACTCATATGGTAATACCTTTATTAAAGATTTATATTCAGTACATGGACAAAGAGTACATGCCACTGCTTCCTTTTTCACCTTGTAATAATGTTATTTGCAGTGTAACAGAGGTTTCAGATGACTTGTGTGGCAGTGGGAACTACACAGCAGAGATGAGTCTGGACCTGGGAAGAGGTCTCGAGCCTGGTGATGCTGTGCCTGCAAAAGGGAACCTCAGAGTAGTTATCAACCTAAAGACCAACAACAGTCGGATAAACCTTGAGGTCACTTCCTGTTGCCTGTCCCCGACCATCCAGCCTGACTTCAGCAACTCCACCTGCTGCCTTTTCTCCAGGTACACAGGCTGAAATAAGGTGACTGGGAAGAGATTTTGTTGGTTTATGCTCAGAGGGGGAGGGTTTGCTGTATTTCATATCTAAGTAAAAGGAAAAAGCCAAAATAATATGAGGACTCATAGCTCAGAAAGTCTATTTTCCTGTAGTATAAAAACTTAATACAGGCGAGCAGAGTCAGCAAATGCAGCTGTTGCACGGCGGGAAATTTACAGTACATTTACTGATCTATGTTCAGCCATCTGGACTGCATTTCATGGAAAGAAAACAAGCCCTCAGTCTTTCATTGTTTTTATTTCATATGCTGCCTAATACGGTTAAAAATTGGACAAAACAAATGAGAAAAACCTGACTTTTGCTTTTTATTAACATATTATCGAAATACACCCATGAATAATGCAACTTTTCAACCTCTGCCTTAACAAAACCTGGCCAGACGTACAAATGTGTTTACTAGAGAACCAGTGTTACTATAATTCACATCAATCCAGGGAGGTCAATTTTTAAGAGCTGAATATTCTCTGCTGGGTAAACAGAGGACTGCTATAAGTTGATGGTGTTATCTCTGTGAGCCAGCATCACTCAGATGGAAATTCGGTGTATTCCTGCACACTTAGAGGGGCAGCAGTATAAATACACCACCTCTGAAATATGTCAAACTGTGAATAGGCTTGCTGCTGACTTTTACTGTGCACCTCAAAAGAACACCTGTAAAGGGTGAGTACACCTGGGACAAATCCTTTTAATATGTATCTCCTCCAGGTGGAATGAAGAAAAAAGCTATAAAACATTCAACATCACCTGAAATCATACAAAAATCTCCTGTTCGAAGCTGAGTAAACTAGTCAAACATCAGCACACTGTTGGAAAATGATAGAGGATACTGTTGAATTTAAATACATAACTTATGAAGTTATTAATATGCACCATGAGTAACATAAAGCAAAAGTTGACTTTTATCTAACATGATTTCTTTCCTCTTAAGCTTTCAGCTCAATTTGCTATAAAATATTGATAACTAGCTGGTCTGTACTTTCTTCTGCCTTTACTATGTTTGCTGATCAATACAGCTTCAATGCCTTTTGATGGCTGTATGTAGACTTTACCTGCAGGTTATTCTCAATTTCACCATTTTTGCTTAAGCATTTCACTTTTTCTTTCAAGGGAAAATGACTCTGCTTAGGTTATGCTGTGCGTTTGTGTTGGTGCCTCAGGTTAGCAGCAGAGCCAGCGGGGATCACACTGCTGCCCAGCGACCTGTCAACCAGTGCCAGCTTCACCATCAGTCTCTTTCAAATGATTAATTACTCAGTAGTGTACCTACACTGTGATCTCAGTGTCTGCCTGAAGAACCGCTCTGACTGTGAAAGGGTAAGACTGCGGCGGGAACAGTGTAATGAATGCGAGACGATGAGCGAATGAGTGGCTGAGAGTGATTTAAATTTAGTGACACGGGGTGTGACACTGTGAAAACAGAGAGACAGATGAGGAGCCAACAGGGTGATGTAAATGGGCTGGGGAGATGAGCAAGAAGGGAGAGCAAGGTGAGTGAGGAAGAGGTAAATGAATATATGGTCAAACGTGGTGGAAAAAGAGGAGGAGAGGAAGGATTATTTGCAAGCAAGAGGATAAATCATTTTTTTAATTAGAAGTTAAAAAAGTGTTCGGAGTATGAAGCCATAGGTGTAGGAACCGCTCTCTAAATGTGTAAAGAGTGAGATGTACTGACTAAGACTGAGGCAGACAGCCAAAGACGCGCAGCCTAAAGCATCTGTCATGTCATGATGCGCTCTGGAGGTCGGATAAGGTCTTTGCAAAGTTTCAGAGTAACACTTGCAGAGTAGCAAAGGACGCCAGTATCAATTGCCGTCTCCTGCTGTTGTGGGAACAAGAACCCTGATTTAATGGGAAAAAGTGAATCATCTGACAAGTGCACATTAGAGGGCAGAGGTGAAACAGAGGATAAACTCTGGAGACTCATTCGCGTGTCTGCCTTTGTAGAGCACTTCTACAGCTCTCTGATGAGGTTTCTAGTGTCTCTTCATGTTTTCTTGTATTGCAAAGGCCTCTTAGACCAGCATTTTTTTTTTTTTTAGCTGTGGCTAATAGTCAGTTAAAAGTCACTGCAGGTGTTTGCACCGGTTTACTAATGTTTAAAATGCAATGTTTAAACTGCTCTATCAAGACCACAATATCCAGAACATGAACTTTTACATTTTCCACATAATCTGGAACTTCCCTTGTGTGCACTGCATGCTTTTTCCCCTTTGTTTCCTTCAAATAATAGCATTTCCCTCTTGGCACTTGGTGCCAGGCAACATTTTTTCCTGAAATATTTCATTTACATAAGAGGTAAACATGATCTCAACTACTTCTTTTGAACTGCTCCAGCTCAGAGTTGGCCACTTAGATTAAAAGAAAGAGTGTTGCTTTCAAGCAAAAATCCTATTTCCAGCACTCTGTTTGAAATAGATGTTGTGCTTCTGCCCTTTTATCCAAGTAAAAAAATACCACAAAGCAAAACGGGTTTTAGACATGCTTGCCAGAGAAGTGCCCGTATATTACAACTCATATTCAACAACTATTTTTGTTTGGTGTTCCTGCTGTTTTTGATGGTAAACAGGAACACTATCCTTCTTCCAAAAAGTTAATTACCTGTTAGCCACTCTATCATTTTTCATACTTGCAAGCTAAATATTCCCCTTGTCTTTTTATAGCTGTGCCTTCAGCAGAGGAGTTCATTTCCCTTAGAGGGTCCAGAGGCTGTTGTCACCAATCTCAGGAATCGCATATCCTTTGGTCCCATGTTGAAGGAAGTGAAGAATTCTACCTTCCCGGAGGAGATGGGTAATTATTAGCTGTGCCTTAAAAAACAAAACGATCAATCTGAGATAACACAGGGTGTACAGGAGATGCTGCAGGACAGGAAATGAGAGATGATCATGCCATTTATCTATAGAATGTGAGAAGAGCCCTATCGTTAAGTGGCTCTCTGTGTCTATATATATATTTATTTATCTCCATGGATTTATCATGGAAAGCTACTCTACAATCAGTGTGCAGAACACACACACACACACACACACACACAGCGAGCCGAAGCTGGCTCTTCATGAGGATGCCTCTGTACCTTTTACCTGCAAAACGTTGTACTTTTTCTAAATGTAATGAAGAAAAATGTTTTTTAAAGAGAGCATTCGCCAGTGTCGCGAGTTCAGAACAGAAAGAGGCTCCACACTATCAAATACATTTGCAATTCATTGAAGGCAGAGTGACTGTAATCTCTGTAAGCAGATACCTGCAGATGAATACTGAATCTGTAGGCTAGAGACAAGAATTGGTATTGGAAGTGTTCTGTTTTCTGTTTGCAGTCCAACTAGTATTGACCAATCACCAACAACCAATAAGAGTGGGCTTTGAGGTGGAACGCATTGCCTGAAAGGCAATCACAGATGACGATTTAGCTTTTTATTAGCTTTTTTAGATTGATCTATATTGACATGTGTTTGTAGAGATTAGCGGAAATGTCAAGTTCTGATTAAGTTTGAAAGTAATGTTGCTAACTGGACTGTAAACAATGACACACGGAGGACATCTGTTATCTGTTATCCTGATATGCGCTGGCCACACTTGAAGCTCTGAAACACTGGTGGTCGCCCCCAAACCCTGAATTGTAGTCAGATGATGGTACAATGGGTTCTCAGACTGGTGGTGGATGGGAATTAGTTATTTTTTCTCCATAAAGACAAATAAATCATAAGTGCAGCCTCATGTCAGATTATTTCTGTCTAATTTTCAGACCCAGCAGAGCTAGACCTGGCTCTGGTCATCGTCAGCCTGGTGGGCGGCTCCTCTCTGGTCACAGTGATGCTGCTGCTGGTCTGGCTGGCCTACCGTCGCCGGGCAATCTGGCCGCACCACCCGGCAGCTCCACCTCGACCCTGCTGTGGCTGTCTGCACCCAGGAGGTGACTTGATCCTACCGTGACCAAGGAGGAACCACTGCCAATTACACTGATCACATCCTCACCAAAATAGCTGCCGACAATTACATTAGTCAACAGACAGTGGAGCAGTCAATCATATTAACTGTTGAGCAGAGGCGGCCAGTCATATCAGCGGGTATAGGCCAGACTAGACGATGAGGAGCAATCCAATTCCCACCTCCTCTCATAGGTGACACAGCTGTTGCGGCTGAATTTCACACTTAACCATGAGCAGTCTATTATCATTCACAGAAAATAATACCATCCCAAATAGAAAATCTGCTCTGATCCCTTTTTTTCCCTCAGTGGCAACAAATCAATACTCTTTGTATCTCAGACTGACAGCTTGTTCATATACTGGTATATATATGATATAATTATGCATTCGTGGCTTGACAGTTATATTGGGACCCTGTGATAAGCTCCTTAAATGTCCAGTCAAAATGATGTATTACAATGTGTGAATATATTGTAATGTGTTATGGCAAATAGTGGAGCCTGTCCAATCACTAATCATTATCTACCATTTAACAATTGAATAGATATACAGCAGTTCCTCTACAGAGGAAGTTTTTTCACCACTTTTGATCTGTCTCTCAGGAGGAATTCTTGATCATTATTGACTTTAATTCATGCTGAATGCTGAATCTCTGACATAAATCCTTAATCATCATAATGAAATAACATATAATGGAAAAACTGTCTCTTTCTGGCATTGTTTCTCCCTTCACATACCTTCATCTATTTTAAGTTATCAGTGAAGGATCATTACTTACAGCAGTGCCAACACTGTGGTTCTTCTTCCCTTACTATGTATGTCAGTGCACAGCTTTGCAGAGAGCTAAACGCACCTCCAGTAAAGATCGAGGGCAGCAATCAGCCTTTGACGTTGGACAACAAATTCAGCGATTGTGTTTGCAGATCAGAAAATGATAATTTTCCATAAATAAGAGTCAGACTGCGGGCGATGTAAAAACGAATTTATATAGTAACAAGGAAACTGAATCAGCAGAACTATACACTAAAAGTGGCGTAATACTTCATCAGAACTGCCTGCCAGATGGCCAAATGACTTTGGAAACCACACCTTTCAGACAGGTTAAGTGAGGTTTACACTTCAAATGTTCTATAAATTAGATGATGCACAGATTTGTAGCAGTTCAAAGAGAGTTCGCCTCAATGACCCCCACTCTTTCATCTTGTTTCATTACGTTTAGCATTTCACATGCTCACAGAATGTGGATCAGAGGTGCTGGAGTTAAGCTTATTAGTTATTAGGGGATGTGAGGGGCAATGGAAAAGCTGTAAGCTCCAGGCAGGCATCTTATCCAGTGTGGTAGAGCCTGCTAATGTGATTGGCTGAGCTGCGAGATGTGGCTTCCATCAATGAAGACAGACTTCTCCCCTCAGGTAGCCTATCAGGAATCTGATCACGAGCGCCTGGTTTTCATTGGAACATTAATCCACGAGTCTGTCCTAAATAATAGTGTGAGTTAGTGAAGCATGAAACTGTGGCTGTCAGTGAATGTTAAATTCACCTATCACCTCACCTGCATAGATAAAGAGAGAGAGTTGAAGGGTTAGGGGGTTTGGGAGAACACTGTGGTGCAAGGAGTTCTGCAGAGTGATATCCAATGAAAATACCAAAAACGGTGTATACTGTATTAATGATGGATGCTCTTTCAAGTTTATAATGGTTATTCTGCTCGTGTCGTCTCGTATTTCAGCTAAAAAGTTATGATCCCCAGTTAATGTGCTGCAACATAATGGAGTCGTGATCATATAAAGTCTCAAAATAGCGTTTTTACAGCATTTTCCGTTTAGGGTGCAGCCTGATGACAGTACAGACATATACGGTAGGTCAGGCAACTCCCAAAGACGACGTGCATCTTCTCCCTAACACAGCCCTGCAGGGCGAGGCAGCAGATTTAAAAGCAGCAGGGAGGGGAAAATCCCACTGAAGTGGAATTATTAATACAAATTTCCAACCATCTCTTTGAGATGAAAGCCTGAACAAAGAGCCACCTCAGAGTGCAGAAGAAGAAATGGCATGGCTGGAGAATCATCACCTACAGCTGCTCTCTAATGAGACACACAGTGTGGACTGAAAGCCCCACTGAATCACATTTACATTTACAGTTTATAAAAGCTGGAGAAGGACACAGACAATGAAAGATGAGCATCTGTCCGATGAGGGTTGCACACAATTGTGAGTTTGTGGTGGATATTTGCATCATGCTCTCCACAGGAACCATACTGCATCTAAATGTGCTATGTGGTAAGAATAAAGAAAAACAAAGGAGACGGCCCACACATTTATACATTTATATGCAACTAGTGGCCCACAGGAACAATTTGTTTAAATATGTTTGTTGGTTTACATAAATGTGCTTAACTGAGTTCATCTCTTTTTTTAACGCTGAAAAGAAAAAAACACCTCGTCTCCAGATAAATTCAGCCGTAAGGGGGGTTGAGTGGTGGAAAATATAACTGACGAGCCTATAAAACTGAACAGCAGGTGGGAATAAAAGGGAAGGTGGTGGAGGACATCTTTGTTTCCTCATCTTCTTGAGTGAGCTCCCTATTACCCTAATCCTCTCCCATAAGCCAGACAGTTTAAATCTTTTCTCTCAAATAACACCCCGCTTTAATGATGCAGAAAGATGAAATCCACAATTTCGAGGTCTAACGGGAAGTCAAGGTGGAAGGTGGTAAATGCCTTCACACATTAGGAACTGAAATGGGTGCAGTTCACACACCACACCAGAGAGGATAAGCAAAGCTAGCTTGCAGCAATGTTAAATTTGTACCTGGCATAATTATTGCTCAATTACAGTGTGCTAAATGCAAAGCAGAGAATGACATGATATCCAATTTGAACTGAAAACCATCTTCCTGGTGAGTATAATGCAAATGAAATAATTCCCTCTTTGTTGTCTGTTGAAAGCAACACGCCCCCCCACACAAATCTGTCCCAAAGCTTTTAATCACATTTTTGTTTTCTCTGTGTCTGTGTCTTAAACAGGGCCTGAAAACCAGCCAGACTGGCTCTAAGTGATTAGCATGAGAGAAATGAAACTCTTGTGTCACTGTAGATCCTTTACAGACACTTCATTTACTCATAATGAATGTTTGAGCTTCGCCAACAAAGTACTAAAGTCAATTTTCAACACAATTTGCCACCCAGTTTAGGCCTTGAAATGATAAAGAAGTACGAAATATCTTGAAGAATGATCATTGAATTTAAAATGTATTTAGATCTTAATCACTTTGATATAACCTCCACTGCCAGAAACCATGTCGAGAGTACACTACAGACACAACACTGTTTCACAATAACCTTTAAAGGAATAGTTTGATATGCCAAGCATATAACACAATCAAAAGTCTTTGGAGCTTCAAAGGGTGCTGGTAGGCAGATTTTGTTGCCTTTGTACAAACCAGGCTAGCTGTTTCCCCATGTTTCCAGATTTTCTCACTTTCATTCTACAATTAAAATTAGTATTAGAAGATTATTCCACCCGTCTGGCTGCTCGATCTTCTCATCGAACTCTCAGCAGGAAAGCTAATAAGCGTATTTTCCCAAAATGTTGGACCTATTCCTTTAATGAGTATGAAAATGAAGGCTGCTGTATGAATGTACGTGACATGACAAGCCTTTCTCTTAAATTAGCTTTATTTCAGTTTCCGTTTTCTTATCCATAACTTTGATGTTATGTCATGTAGGCATGAGAGCAACTGTTCGGCAGCGTGTGGGTTGTACACGCATGCATACACACACCATCCAGACCCTGCTGCTGTGGAGAATTGCCATATTCTCCAACTCAAACTGTCTTGTACTGAGCTATTCCACTGGAGCTGCTGGGGGTTAAGTGCCTTGTTAAAGGACAGTTTGATAGAAGTAGATGGTTCATGAGGCAGTTCATTTACTGTATATACAGACCCAAAGCACACTGGACATATATGTCATATCACCTATCATAACTGATACTCAGCTGGTGCCACATCGACACATTTCTTTCAGTTTTCCTTTCAGATGTCAGTCTTGATATTACAGGTAAAAGATAATAAGTTTGCCTGGAAGACTGAAAGCTAGGTCAGCAGTCTTTCTTGGTGACTAAAAACCGGCTTTGCAGCATTGCAGTGTAAACAAGTTCTGCATCTCAGCTCCACCCACAGATCAACAGTGTTGTCTAGTATGTGTGTGACTCCACATGCCTTTCACACCGCCAGCTGTCACTGGTTTGAATGTGTATCCGTGTCCTACAACTTTCCCATTCCTTCATGAGACGCAAGGTCCTGCTGCGCCACTGATTGATGTCGATCCGGAGGATAAACCACCCTGTTTATGTGTATGTGTAGGATTAGACAGCAAGTGTGTTGGGGGTCTCTGTACTCATGGATTGCATTGACGGATCTATCCAGCAGTCGAGGAACTTCAAGAAGGACGACTTTGAGGCTGATTGGATTAAGGTGGCAGAATGCAGATTTGGTCAGGTGTACCAGGTCAAGCTCAAGGTGTGGCGGGTAAAATGTGCCCTGAAGAGCTTCGAGACATCCTTGTGTGCAACAAACTTTTACAGGTGGGACTTCAATTATGAAAACTAGGACAAATTGCTTGTCATCCTGCTGTCAGATACAAGCAACTGTCTGAGTTAACAGCAATTTCTCAGCATATTGACACAGTTGAGTACGTTGAATTTTGTGGTTTTCAGTAGTTAAAGTTCAAAATACCGATTTTTTCACAGGAGAATAATAGACGAGGCGTCCGACATAGCCAAAGTGAAATTCAAATACATTGTGTCCATCTATGGGCTGTGCAGTGAGGCAACTGCTGTGGTGATGGAGTACATGAGTAATGGATCGCTGAACAATCTCCTGGCAAGTCACACTTTGATGTGGCCAAAGAAGTTCCAGATGATTCATGAGGCCTCAATGGGCATGAATTTCCTCCACAGCATGAAACCACCGCTACTCCATCTTAACCTCAAGACGTCCAACATCCTACTAGATGATAATCTCCATGTCAAGGTCAGTGACACTCAGTGAAACGAGGCGTAATGATGATACAGTGATCTTTTGATATTTCCGAGCATCTCCAGAGCAATGCTTGCAAATTATGTACCACTATTATTTTTCTACTAAGATTTCAGATTTTGGGCTAATCCGCTGGGAAGAGGGTATGAGCAAGAAATCATTCATGGAGAATCTGACAGCAAGAGGGAACATAAGTTACATTCCTCCAGAGACCTTCACACAGTGCTCCGATCCTCCAGGAACCACCTTTGATGTTTACAGGTGACTTGCTAAGGGTATTTTTGAAATTGCACCATCAGAGTCAATGAGTCCTTTCTGACTCAGTGCACAGTACACAATACGTAATTCATAAAGTGTAACCTTGCACTCTACTGGATATGTCTCAAGTAACTGGGACACCTTCTATATTTTTTTAGTCATGTCTGGCTCACTCTTTCTTACCCTTTTATATTGCCTGGTTTCATTTTACATTAAAAAAGCATCATGTTTTTATTGAACAAAAACATTTTTTAATACTAAAGAAGCCTTGCCACAAAGTTCACTGAATACCAGATGTGAGAAAGTGAAAAAATTATGACTGAAGTGCCTCTCTCTGCTTTGATCCTTTTTTGCAGCTTTGGTATTGTGATTTGGGAGATTCTGACACAACAGAAAGCGTACGCAGGTAGGACTTACTGAATCTGGGATGCATCTCATTTTCATATCAAGTAGAAAAACTGCTCTTCAGCAGCAAGTCACATAACTCTCAACACTATCACTAGCTGCGAGCACCATAAGGATGTCTTTTTATGACAAAAATGGCAACATTCATTCATTGATGTATTCAACCATTAACCCACTGTTAAACCTCTTCATCATTTTTACTGTTGCACAGTGAACACACATTACACAAAAAGCCTAAGCCGTTACAAATGCTGTAAAAAAGCATAAATAAAATGAGAGAAACACTTCCCCCAAAAACACGTGGTCACCTACAGAAATGAGCTTATAGCATTTCATTGAAACACATGCTGTGAGGTAGAGGTGTAGAGGTTACAATAACAGGCAGGAGCAGACTGTCAGGGGTTCAGGGTTCATTGTATTTAACAATGACTGAGACCTTGATCTTAAATTAACCTTTGCTGAATCTTTTTATGTTAGCTTAACCCAGCCCTGGTCAAGTACTGATTGTCTAAACCTAAGCCTCAACTCAGGCCTAATAATTTGTTTTATTCACTTCAACATAAGCTAACCTTTCAAAATAATGGCGTGACATTTTGGGGAATGGCTTGTTCCCTTTCTTGCAGAGAGTTAGATGAAATCAATAGTAGGCTCATTTCTGTCCATTAAACATGAAGCTATAGCCAGGAGGTGGTTAACTTAGCTTAGTGTGAAGACTGGAAAAAAGGAGAAAACAGCTAGCCTGGCTCTGTCCAAAGGAAACAAAATCCTCCTGCCAGCACCCCTGAAACTCAATAAGCATGATCTCATTTCTTTAATCAAAGTGTAAGTGGAACTATTCCTTTAACATAAACAGGTAAACATGGTGTGTTTGCTGCTTCGTGTCTGTTTTGTGGACTCAGGGTGCAGCGTGACCACAGTGCTCTTACAGGTGTCACATGGGAAGAGACCCTGTGTGGAGATGATACCCGAACAGAAGCCCCATGAGTGCGACCAGATGATCAGCATCATGAGGCAGTGCTGGGACCAGGACCACAGGAAGAGGCCACAGTTCTCAGGTGCAGAAAAAAAACAGAAGACTTGAATTGTTTTCTGCCAAATTGCTAATCTGGATTTAAAACTCTCAATGTAACCGCAGCTCTTGTCATCCACTGAGTTCCTAATATTACCGAGTTAGTATTTTAAAAGTAAAAAGCTGATCGCCGACATGCACTGCAAGGATAAAGAACTGCAATTTTTCTTATAGACGATGAAATTTAACATGCCATGTAACATAGGAGGGTCCCGGTTACTCAAAATCTTTCATACATTCACACAAGACACTCATGAACATAACATAGAGGAATTATCTTTATCCAGTATCCATGGATTGTAACATACCAGCATTTTTAAGGCTTATTTGTACAATGACAGCTTTAATTATTGTATCACCAGTTTGCCCTGAAGCTCTAACAAAATACATTTGAGAAAAGACCATAGCAAGCACAGTGTCTTGGGTGTATCCACCGAGACATGATGTTAAATTTGTCAGATTTGTCTGCTGTTGTGTTTAATTGCTTTCATCATTTTAATGTCTCATTGAAAAAAAAAATTGTAAGATATGCAGTAATGATATCAGTTTATTTATCTTCTTAATGAAAACATCAACAGGTAACAGTTTTTTGAGTTTTATTTAAAGGAAGAAATGAAAAATGCTATCAAACACTGCACTCAAGGACAAGGGTTTTTCAAGCAAAACCCACAGTATTGCTGTGAAACATACAAACTCTCACACACCACAGCGTGGACATGCGCCAAATGATTAAAAGACATTTTGCATCTGCTGCCATGAAAGGCATTTGGCACTTGTCCCTCTTTTGATCCACATTGTCTAAAACAAAGATGTACCAAGCAAAGCAATCATGTTGCCCTCTTAAGCCTCGAAAGCAATTATCAAGTCAACAGTCAATGAGTCGTCACAGAGAACACATTCTACTACACGTGATGCTTGAGTGAAACATTTGCACAAGAGAAAGTGGGTCACCTCTGTTTAGAGAAGCACTTATGGCTTGAGAAATCATGTTGATGAATACAAATTAGTGTCATGTTTATTCATAAACGGCAGCACTTCCAATTGTGTTACCATATCTATTAAAGAATTTACCTGTAATTCATGCATGACAGTTCATTCTCTGCTGTGATGCAATTATGAGAGGATCCCACAGGGGTTTGGAGTTGCAAGCCTAGGCATATATTTGTTTGATTAGGCAATTTCAGAGCAGTCCTTTCCCTGACTGCTGTTTTGTTTCCAGACACTGTGAGGAGAACGGAGGCTCTGAGTGAAGTCCTGAAGATCCCAGGACCAATCCAATGTCACAACAATGGTGATGAGGGCCAGAAATCAAATTACCCTTGGCTGGTCTCCCCAGTACACAAGGTTAGTTCTGCCTGATACGTTGCTTGAATGGTACCGTAGTATCTACTATATCTACTCCACCTTTGCAATAATGAGCAGCTCAGTCAGGTTAGTGGTATTTAAATGAAGAGTGTGGCAATAGGTAAAGCAGTTTACACTACAAAAAATATACATCCAGCAAAGTGGCTCAGTGATGATGCAATAAGGCAAAAGGTGCTTCAAACCTGCAATAACTGATCATTTGTTTGGCCAGCTGGGAGCAACAGAAGCAAGTTGTGAAGACACTGACAAACAGTATTGTCACCTTTGAAAGTGGATGCAATGCGCTTGTTAGCCACACACCGTTGGAAATCTTAGATTCTTGTGATTCAGTTGATGCAAACCATTTCAGGAATACAGTCACAACAGCAGGCACAACCAACACCAACAACAAACACGTAGCAGATTATGAAATTGAGGCAACTCACCAATGGAGGCTCATAGTAATCCAACAATCGATAAGACTCCAACAAGAAAAGTCTGGTTACATCGGCCAAGGTCCAGTTGGTCCAGTCCCAGTAAAAACTTAGTCCAAAATGCCGTAATAATCAAGAGAAAGCTGTTTTATCCTTTCAAAGTAGCCAACACAAGTGAAGAAATCCTCCAAGCATGTAAGCACATACAGGCAACATGTTGGTCTCAAGATGGCCGCTGCACTCTGATGTTTCGATTGACAGGTCACTTGACCAATTAGGATCTTCCATTTCATTTCTGTAGCCAATAGCAACCAACAAGAGTCTGTGCTGAGAGGAAGGGCCTTGTCTAAAGATCTAGCCATAAATCAAGGAAATACAGATGACCTACATATAGATTGCCTAAATATAAATAAAGATAATAATGATGCATCTAGATAAATATAATAAATAGCCTAATCTTTTTCCGATCAAGGGCCATTTCAGTTTTTATAACATCCTTCAAGGGCAACACTAAATTATTGAACACATATCACACTACCCCCTAACGCAATGCCTGGAACTATTTCTCTTTGGTGAGGTTGGATTGGCCATGTTTTTTTTTTTTTTTTGTTTTTTTTTAAATATGTCTGATCATGCAGAAAAAGTTTATTTTATTTAAGGATAGTGGTCAGAATAAGCCATTTACTATCACACAGTTGTGTGTACCCTTTTATAATCATAATAATGACTGAAAACACCCGTATGGCCCTGATCAAAACTTCAGTGTTTGGCCTGATAAAATACACAGTTGACACACGCAGGTTTAAATGGCTATTAAGAGTAACTTTCCACACCCATGACTTGTTTGATCTCTGTGAATAAATAGTCATTTCACATTTCACCCAAGGTTGCACTGACTTGCACTACTTGATATTGAACCATGGGGAAAACAAAAGAACTCTCAAAGGATGCCCAAGAAAAGCTACTTCAACCTTATAAATCAGGACAGGATATCCAGAGATTTGAAAACACCCAGCAGTAGTGTTCAAAATCTGATAAGGAAGTGAAAAATTAGGGATTCTGTTGATACAAAGACACAGTCAGGTCAACCAACAAAGACTTCAGCCACAATGGTCAAAGCCATAAACGCTGTGTTTGAAGAGGAGTCGACAAGGCCAGTGATGAAAATCACTACTGTGGAGCATGGAGGTGGATCTCTGATGTTTTTTTTAGCTGAAGCAGCACAGAGAATTTAATCAGAATAGACGGAAAGATGAATGCAGCATGTAATCAGAAAATATTGGAGGACAGTTTACATTCATCAGCCCAGAAGCTGTGCACGGGACGCACTTTGACTTTCCAACATAACAAGGGTCCAAAGCACAGCTGCACCCACTGCAGCTGTTTAAGTGTTGAGTCATTCATACCCCTTGAACACATTTTGATTCATATATGTGCTTGTTAACCACTTGTTATGATTGATGTCACTGCTAATAACTTTTGCAGCATTTCCTCTGTGTCTTTTCCATCTTAGATTGCTTTGCCTGAGATGCCTGACCTTCCCTCAGGTAAACACATGAGTGGAGTAAGATGGAAAATCATGTTCAGCGCAGTACAAAGCCTGGAGGGCTGACATTTAAAAAGTGCTATTTACAGTCCTGTCACATTTTTAATATTACCTTTAGTACTGAAAAGCAGAGTCAACTATCGGTGGAAGAGAGAAGAAAAGAAACATTCAGGCAGCGGCTTGGATCCTTTTACTCTGACAGGTTGACTAGATTACTGAACGGAGGATTCATATAATATATATTCATATAATACTTTCATCAATGCTTTCGATGCCACTCACCATCAGAATGTAAACATATAGGTTCATTTTTTCAAACACTAATGCACAAAGCACACATTTCAAATACTGACTGAGCTCCAAAGCCTCCAGAAAGCTTCGCCCTCTGCCAATATGTACATAAGCACACTTCTGTACACAATAAAATGAGGACACTCAAATTCAATACAGCAAAATTCGTATAAATGAAAGTCCCTTTGAGAAACTATATCATTTCTACAGCTCTGCTTTCATTTCACAGATGACCAACACGGCAAGGACAACATTCTGTCTCTGCTGTCCAAAAAGGACTTTGGTAGTTTCAGACAGTCTGTGAGAAGAGAGCATGTGAGCGCACTGTTTTCAGACAAAAAGAGCCTCCTCCACTACACGGTGGCCAGCAGG
The DNA here is from genome assembly GCF_051107435.1 of Chaetodon auriga. Classification (NCBI taxonomy): domain Eukaryota; kingdom Metazoa; phylum Chordata; class Actinopteri; order Chaetodontiformes; family Chaetodontidae; genus Chaetodon; species Chaetodon auriga. Next base: position 11,966,552 of record NC_135080.1, read on the forward strand.
GATGCAGAGAGTGTCGAGCATGTCCTGAGTCTGGGTGCTGATGTCAACTGTATGACTGCCAAGGGTTACACTCCTTTGATTATTGCTGTTCTGCACAGGTTTGTGTCAAAAATATATATTAACGAATTCTCAGTTTAAAGTGACACAATGAAAAGTATGTGGCTTTTTTTTTTGTTCTGCTCCTGTATTCAAAGATGAAGGAAGAGGTTGACAGTTTGGGAAATACTGGAGGAAAAAATTGATTCTTCTCTTCTGCTTGTATGCTAAATATGAGGCAGAAGAGCCTCAGCTTAGTATAAAGACTGGAGTGAGTAATGTTGTACCCTAGGAATGAAATTTCTTTTCTACAGGCTTCATGACATCATCTCTTTGTTGCTGGAACATGGAGCAGATGCCACCCAGGGAGATGAGGACCAGTGGACAGCGCTCCATTTTGCTGCTCAGAACGGCGATGACAGGGCTGTCCGTCTCCTGTTGGACAAAGGAGCTGTGGCGGATGCCCGGGAAAAAGCCGGTTGGATGCCCCTCCACCTGGCCTGCCAGAACGGCCATGAAACAGTGGTGCGCCTGCTGCTTTCACGGCTGTCAGAGGAAGCAGTCGGAGAACGGGAGGCGCAAGGGAGGACACCACTCCACCTAGCCTCCGCCTACGGACATGTGAATATTGCCAAGCTCCTCCTCTCTCAGGGAGCAGATCCCAACGCTATTGACTGCTCTCTCTCCACTCCTCTTCACTTATCAGCTGAGGAAGGCCATAACAGAGTGGTGAGACAGTTGCTGAAGAATGGGGTGAATACTGACAGTGCAGACAGAAGAGGATACACTCCACTTCACCTGGCTGCACTGAGGGGTCATACAGGCATATGCAGGCAGCTGTTGTCAAACAAGTCCAGCCATGACTCTAAGACCCTGCAAGGTTGGACTCCCATGCACCTGGCTGCCTTAAGGGGCCATGAAACCACGGTGCTCCAGCTGGAGAGTCAAGGCGGCTGTGTGAACGCCAGAGGTGAGAATGGATGGACCCCGCTCCACCTCGCCTGCCATCAGAGTGAGCCGGAGGTTGTGGCAACGCTCTTGACAGCCAAAGCTGACCCAAACGTGGCAGAGGACAGTGAAGGATGGACGCCACTGCATCTGGCCTGTACCAGTGTCAGCTTCCCAAGTGTCCTCCACTTGATATCACATCATGCAGATGTCAATGCAGTAAACTCAGGAAAGGCGACACCTTTACACCTGGCTGCCCAGCATGGCTGTATACCCATTGTAAAGGCTCTGCTGCTGAATGGAGCAGACAGGACTCTGCTGGACTCGTCCGGATCCACAGCTCTGAATGTGGCCCAGAGGCGTGAAAAATGGGAAATAGTGCAGCTGTTGGAGAAGTAGTTGCAATATGTCATACGAGCACAATGAAAACACGAATAACACAGCTGGATGATTATTCCCCTTTTGAGTGGGGTTTTAATGAGCAGCTTAAAGCAAGATTTTGAAAAGATTTTTTAGATGTTTTATCATATTTAGAAAAGATGGATGAAAAATGACCACGATTATGAGTAAAATGCACAAATACTATTCCTAATTTATATTTTATACGTTCACTTCACAAAACTCCTCACAATTTGAATGTCCTGAAGTCATTACAAAAATTTTGAAAAAAAAAGTCTGTTCCTCTTTTTGGTTTACAAACAAATTAGCTTTTTTTTGTTTAATTCTGCCGCTCATTAATTTGCAGTAAGTTTAAACAGACATGCCACAGGCAGTGAGGTGATGCTGGCATTTATATAAGAATGAATGAGGCCAAAGTCCATCAAATCCTACAGGGACATTATAATGGAAAATGGAGCCAACGCCTAAGTGGCCTATAAGGAGAAAACGTATTGATTCTGTTCTTTGAATCACCTTGCTTACTTCCTCTGTGTGCTTTCCTTGTGAATGGAATTAATGCTGCTTTGACATATGATGAAGATGAAAACATAAAAGAGCTGCTGCTGTAATGGCTTCTTGTGGCATTCATTTGATTAAACCTGCCAGACTTTATGAGGGTGTTACGCATCTAATAATCTGGTAAAAATATGGATGACAACAGACTGGTGGATGACTGTCACTGGCATTATTTAGATGCATCTATTGAAGTTCCACAACTATAAATACATATGTGCTTTATGACAAGGAGAGCTAACTCTGATTATCAGTCATTCCCTGCAGACTGAGGGAAGCACTGCCCAGCTTATGCCACACTCATTTACCACAGTGACACCTTCTTAAATCGAAATTAAATGCATGGATTCAGGAGCTGCATTGACCTGCACATTCACAGGTACCACAAGGGACTGACTCTGACAGAGCTGCGGGACTTGAGCCGAATCAAATTACTGTAAATGAACAGAGCTGAGATAAATTGGACTCAGACTGTCTTCAGATTTTTTTTTTTTTGGGTTGCTAAATGAAAGTCTGCTGTGTCATTTTTAAATAGCTATTTTATTCCAAAAGTCTTATTTTCCCCATGATGTTTGACCCCGAGGATATTAGGTGTGGTCTGTTAGCTTTGGGTTTTGTGATTTTTGAATCGTTGCATGACGACACTGAACCATCCATCCATCCTCTTCTAATCCTTGGAGGATTAGAAGAATTGGGAAAGGCATACTGTGTATGTTGAAGGTTTATGCTTCACAAAAACTACATTTGCCTGTGGCTGTTCACCTGTTTGTGTAAAACCAATCCACTGACAAAAAACACTTCAAAGTGTAGATATAATACATCTTAAAACCAACTTCTATCCGTGACTACAACCCAACTAACCTACTCTAAATTGTGTGGGGCTACCTCACAATGAATGAATGAGTGTCATTACTTGGCTGCATTTTTCCCCCTTGTGTTCAATTTATTTTTGACTCATTTTTAGACAGCATCAGGAAGCTGTGCGCACTCAGCCTGCCTTAGATTTAAATAAGTAAAATACTGATTTATAATGTCATATGGGTTATATCAGGAGCCTGGCAAAGTAAAGTATGTGCTGACCCTGCTCTCAGTGTAATTTATCCACTAGAGTCTGAAGTGCAGCAATAGAAGGTAGAATGATTTATAGTTGAAAATGTCCTTTTCACTGCAGAAACCTCCATTCAAAATTTATGAGGCCTTCAGTGTCTTAAAACTTGGCAGCAAACCACTTTTCTGTGATTGTTATCTACAGGAAACAGTCTGATGACAGCTGAGCAGATGGGAATGATGAACATCTGTGGAATCCACAGACCCGTGTCATTGCCTAACCTGTCAAACAACGTGTCTGTCCTTCTAAACGTCCAAATGAAACAAGCCTTTGTGTTTAACTACACCACTGTTCTAATGCCAGTTCCTGAAAAATTAAACTCACTTTTCCAAGAACATCTAATCAGACCTCCCTAAATCAATGGTGCTGCCCCAACCTTTTTACACATATGGTGACACATCGGATACCTTCTATCAGCCGGTAATTGGGTTTGCAGGCACCTAAACTAATTTTATTTTCTAATAGGGAGACAAGCAGGAAGACGATAATGTCATGTAAGTTGCTCGTACTACAGACACCAAGAGCTGAGGGAAGAAAAAGGAGGGCTGCAATGTTGTTTTTTATTTGAGGAACCACAATATTCTTTAATAATGTTCTTCAATAACTTATGCAACATATATATCACTCATACAGAATAAAACGATAGCTTAATGAAACACCTTAAAGATGCTACTCCATCATGTGTTCTTGCTTATGTTTTCTGCAACGCAATAATATCAAACTTGGAGAATTGTTTTAGATTAAACCGAAACTTCACCTCACTGATTGCGTTAACTGGCTAAAATTATTATAGAACACAGCTCAGGTGTATTTCCTCCTACACAAATTAAAGATGTGTTGCTGCATTCAGAGGCTCTAAAGGCTTATAAAACTCATCTGGAACCATCTGCATACATAATAGTATTATCTGCAACTGAGATTAGATCATTTGGATATGAGCTTGCTATTGATAAATGTTTAATCTCCTTGTCTGATCTCACCTAACCCCCCTATATACTGTTCAACCTGTTCACACAGATGTTGTGTTTGCATAAAAATGTTATTTTGTTGTACCAAGGCCTCTGAGGAGACACTGTTCAAAAGCTCTGTGTGACATTCGCATGTCTCATCTAATCTGGCCACTTATCGGTATATTTAGCTTCTTGGAGAAGAGCCATTACATGCTTTCTGGAGAACCCCTCTTAACTGGCAGGGTTAAACTCACCACTGAGCTGTGCCCCGTGGTGTTAAGCAGCTTCAATCATGACTGGTGCAGCTGTGTCTTTTGATCCAGGTGTGCCGCCTCAGTAGGGCCAAGCAGGCATCTACTGGCAGGCATCTCTGGTCCTTGCCACGGTAATTGATTGAGTGATCTCTCTTGTCTCCAGAGGGCTGATTTTTTTCCAGAGTGATGATATGGAAAACATTTTTCGCCCCTGTCATCTCTTAGCGACCTCTCACTCTGCAATATGACAGTGGAAAAACACCACAGGTCGGTCTCTCTAAGTCCCCAAGGTTGTTGCTTGTTCTTGTGTAAGTGACTGCTCTTTTTCACCTTGGTGAGCCTCCATCCAGGTTATGGAATGGAAGTGTTTTTGGGAAGCCCTGTAAATTACTTTCTCATCACATGAATGCTTTGAATAAGAAACCTAGAAAAAGACACAGCACACATTGGCTTTAAAAAGATTAGCCTGAGGGGGAGGGGGCTCAGAATGGTAATCTATTCCAACACTGCAGAATGCTTTCTCAAAGCATCTGAACTATTCCAATTGAATGGCCTTGTTTTCTCCAGTGTATTCTTATTATCCCTTCAGCTCCCTCTCCTTGGTGTTGTCATGTTCACGTAAAATGATTAATAGTGGATCTCACCGCTGTCTCTCGACACATAAACCCCACAGAAACCCCCCCAACACTCAGTAACTTTACACTATTTGAATACCATTTACAGTGACACAGATTGCCAGCATCTCACACTTGGGAGGATTTCATGTCCCATCTCGACGAAGACAAGCGGTCTGTAAGACAAATCAAGTCCATGTGTTAATTTCATGCATCACGCACTTCTTTCTCTCCTTTATTTTATCTTTCAGCCAGAAAATGATCTCATTTAGGCCTTTCATAATAAGTAATCCATAATGAATGTAAAGGCATGGAAACTATTTGTGTTTCAAAGAAGAGTGAATCCCTTACTCAATTAAAGTGAAAAGCAATTTTCAACTCTGTCTTGGTTCAATATAATGTAGTTGTTGGGCTTGCGCTCTGTTTGCAGCCATAACAATGAGCAGTCTTTTGAAAAATCAACTTATGATAGAGAAAAGTGTCACTTGCAGAAAGGCAATTGTTTGGCTGTTTTGCGATGATATGTAAAAGTGTGTTTTTGTACTTGGCAAAGCACAAAATTTTATGGCTGCTTTTAGTGCAGCACCGCCCCTGTGCATTTTCACACACTGTACTGTGATGCATGAGTCGTTTGTGCTCTGTCTAGAAGGCTCTAATCAAATTTAATGGATACGTTATACAACAGGGTTACATGGAAATAAAGAAGAACACAAATGACACAGTTTACTATAAAACAAGTATCTCTTTGGCTGTATGCAACTGAAATAATAGTTCATTAACTTGCACATTTTAGGCTTGTGAGCTGAGTCTCCATCCGTGAGTCAATGTCCCACACTAACGAAAATGTCCTTAATTTACAGTACAACTGTCAAATTTTTTCTTGTATATTAATACAGTGTTTTTCAAGAGACAATTATATAGCACAGCCTTGTGTGCTAAGGTTCAGTGACTATGAAATGATAGTGAATCATAATCATAGCGGCCACATATCTAAATAGGAAAGATAAAGGTAAGAGTCAAGGCAATCACAACTTAAAACTGGGCTACAGAAAATGTAATGTTGTATGTCATTACAGTTTGAATATCCTTTGAGAGAAATTTGCAGGCTTTCTTACATGAGACTGTAATTGAGTAATAGGGTAACCATTTCATTTTGAAGCCTTTTAATTATGCAAGATTCCCTCCAAGTGCTCACGTCTCAAGAGTAGCTTGAATGAGTTAAGTGTTTGTCTGACCAATTCAGGAGATGGATTTTCTGTTAAAATAAAAAATGATGCTCTCAAAAAAATATAATGTATGGGGGAAATCCTCTGCAGTGAACAGATACTCCTCAATAGTTCGGCTCTTCTCAGTGAAGAAACACACAGACCCTGGCTTGAGTACTCTGTGAAAGACAATGCTGCATACTGTTTCTCTTGTAGGCAGTTATGGGCTCATGCGTCATTGGATGTAACATTTACAGTAAAAGGCTTCATAGACTGGAAATATGCCTTACAAAAGGATGAGGGACTGAACAGACATGCCTCTTCAAAGGACCATTTAGTGTGTCAAAAACTTTGGAAACACTGACCAGGAAATCACAATGCTCGTGCACAAGATCAGCTGGCTTACATCAGATATTATGGTGGCTCCATCGTTGACATTTTAGAATTTCTGGCTATCAGTCATCTACCTTTCAGAAGTGGCCATATCTTCGGAATGTACGGTACTGTCTGGCAGTGGGTTATTTTTATCAATGTTTGAGTATACCCTCGAAAAAGACTGAATGTAACCTACGTAAGCCATGACATTCAAAATGAAATAATAGAACTGATGAGCAACCTGGTGAAGGAGCATAACATTGAGGAAACAGACGTCTTCTTTCATACGGAGGAGATGGAACCCGACACCCAACAGGCTGCGAAAATGTTTCTCTTGCACTGCGTTTTGTTAATGGAAGCTACACCATAAAAGAGCGCCTCTTGCCATTCTCCACAGCAGACGCAGGTGATGAAATAAGTCACACAGACACTTATTTCAGAAAAAGAAAAGCTGGCCTGTGCACAGACAAAATACACAGCCAAGTTTATGATGGGGCCTCTCTTATGTCTGGGAGACTGGTTGGTTCAAGGTGAGCTGAGGGAGAGAATTATATGTTCACAAACCTCTTCCCATTTCTATAAAATTAGGCTCAAATGCCCATCGAAGGCATACACAGAGTAAACTGAAAGCTGTTCTTGAACCATTTGGAGTGCATGCATGGTTTTGGTCTCTTTTGAAAGGTAACACTCAGTTTTATTGATCAGAATCACTCTAAGTGTTACTGCCATTGAGTAATAGACGTTTAAACACACAGAAGCAGAAGTTTTTGTTTCCACCAGAATATTATTATTATTACTTTCGCAAATAGATCCCTGCAAATGACTATATCTGGGCCTTACTTGCTGGGAAACACAATGGGATCACAACATGAAGCTTTAAAGTTCAGTACAAAACTGATTGCAATACTGCAGCAATAAATATCTTAGATATTTTTTTCTAATGGTGTGTCTAGGTCTTTTCCAAAAGGGCCATTAATCATACTTATCTTCAATCTCTGCAGACTACTCTGAATGATCATGTCAGGACATATCTGAAGTGCTGATTCATGTTGAAAACTCGGCATCAGTTCCAACAGACACAAGTGTGGAGGCAGCGGGGTTGTTGTGTGCAACATCCAAGCCCCGCTTTAGATTTCATGTCCTTATGGAGCATAAGATATTTGAGCCACCCAACAGGATACCACAGTTGGAGGAAATGGACTCTCGAACAGCCCTCCAGCTTGTGAATACTGCCAGAGAGTGTGTTGAGGCCCCTGGCACTGAAGAAAGTGTTCATGTGGTGATGTGGAGTGAGCGGACTGAGCAGACGGAGGCTACTGACAGCCACCAGAGCAAGAGAAAGCGCACTGTTAACAGATTCTTGGATGACTGTATCATTTAGCAGACATGCAGTGGTGTGCTGTTTTACTGCTGCATTGATGCAGTTTCTGGTGAAATTACGTGCCATTTGAGAGCAAAACAGCGCACTGGCTGGACTCACAGCCGTTGATGCCGAGTCCGATGTCACCTGACAGCTTATTCTCAAATGTATGGACAGTTCAATACCACCAAGTGAGAGGGAATGGACACTGAAAAGCCTGCTCAGTCATTTCCACAGGGCCCCTGAGGAAATGACAGGTATCCTCACAGTATTTAAGGTTGCCCTTACCTTCGAAGCTTCCACAGCTTTAGGTGAAAACTCCTTTTACACTTTGAAAAATGTGTTCATTGAGCAGCAAGGAAGCATGTCAAACCCCTGGAGAGCTCATTTAATTCAACTTGCTTTTGATATGGACCTGACAATGAAATGCAAGACAGAGCGGAAGGTTTACTGAGCAGATTCCATTTATCTAGGAAACGCCAGCTGTAGCTTTATTAGCACCAGTCATAAGTAGGCCTCAAACATATTAATCATATCCTTTTTGTGTAAGTTGTTTCCTGAACTGTCTTCCAGCCTTTTGGGAGTAGAGTAAAATGTCCTCTGAGCTGCATGCTGTCATAGTTTTACTTGTTTGATGTGTCATGCTGTTCATAGTGTACATGCAGTGTTTGACTTTGGCTCACACTGTTTGTGTATGAACTGAAAGGTTTAATTCGTACAAATAAAAGGCTGCACTTTTGGGTCACAGTTAAATCAAATCAAATCTTACGCGTCGTCATTAAAAAATATTTCTTGGTAGTCATGTAACATGTAAAATGATATAATATGGAACTATTTGACATGAATCCCTTGTTGCATTCAATTGTTTTATAAAAAAAAGACTTTTGTCGTTCGTCAGATGGGCCAGCTGGTCTTCAGATCTCTCCACAACATATAATCTACAGTACCTTTAATATGACTGTCAACACCTCAATACCCTAAATTCAGAAGAAGTCAAATACAACAGAGTCAGGCAGAGTCTGGTGCAATTCTATAGATTGTACTCTATATGTCCATGAACACAGATGCTTAAGAACATGCAGATTCTCCTGTATTATATACCTTTGCTGAGCACCTCCCCATGAGGAGCTTTGTCTCAGGGCCCCTGACCTTATTGTCTTTACCATACTTAGAGATTATCCCCCATTATGTTGTGGTTTGACTATTTTTGGCTTGTTGCCAAGTGTCTCCCCCCTTGGCCACCTGTCTTCTTGATGCTATTTCTCTAATTATTGGTGTCTCAGGCTTAGTTCCAAAAATAAAATATTGGCAAGTACAGGCATGTCTCATGTCAATACCAGGAATGAACCTGTTCTAACCATTGACATTTGGCAGAAAAGTCCACCACACTTTCATTGTCAGGGCTGGCCCATAAAAACAAAATGTCCAGCTAGTTCCTTTCCTCTGGCGCTGGGACTGTGAAGATTAATGGCAAAAAGTTGTACTGTAGAGCAAGTGCATTGAAGATCACAATATCATAACTTCCAAACACTTCTCTCCTTGGAAAAGCTGCCAGGAGGACCGAACCGACAGTGAATTAAACACCACTCAGATATGTATCAGTTTCATTTCCTCCTGCCTGCACCTCTTGTCCTTCAGGCTTCAGAAAAGATTCCAGCCAAACTCTGCAGATGAACAAGAATTGTTTTCATCACAAGCCTCTCCATCCCTTCAAACAACAAACATCTGCAATGCATTATTGAGCGCTAGTCAGGAAAGGCATGCAGGCATGTCAAACAGCATGTATGTAGGCAGACACAAATTTACTGCACTGCAGGAGATGGGACGACATTTAAAATATATGTGGTGACACAGTATTACTCTGCTTAAGATTTTGATAAGAAATGGGTCCCTGTGTGAACATGCACTATGGCCTTTAAATATAACTATGAAAAATCTACAGTGGGCACACACTGGTGTAGGCTTTACCCATAGATGGTATAAAACATGGCCATAGTCTCTGTGATGTCTCCCCTAGGTTTCTGAAGAGCCACTGTGATGCTCAGTAACAGCTCCAGCAATTGCTATCTCATCAATGGCAAACTCCCGCCTAAACCTAAAAATGGACAGAGAGGTGGAGCAAAGGAAAAGCTGAGGTGGGCTGAAATCATGCATTATTGTAAACCTTAATGTGAGTTACATAAGTTATATAAAAATCCACCCCCTGTGCAGTTGTCATGAATCAGGAAAATGGCTATAGAGACCAAAACAGTTTTTTGTGCTTGGCTGTAAACATGTTTATTTCAGCTTTAAAGTTGGGCATTTTCATGTGGGGGTCTATTGAGATTGAGCGGCTTTTAGAGCCAGCCTCTAGTGGCCATTCAAGGAACTGCAGTCATCAGCCTCTATTTTTCCCTGATGACTGTACAGTTGTACTATTACAACAAGTTGCCAATGAGGATTAATTTGGTGCAGGGTCCGTTCTAAAAATACAGAGTAGTTAAACATGCAGGCTGCCACTTCAGCACCACCGATGGGCTGGCAGTCTCTTCTCATGAAGAAAGAAAAGGTGTTCCTGTTTCCGTGTTTTGCCAAAGCAGCTAAGGAACAGTGGCATTTGCAGCTCTATTGCACCATGCTGTCGTTGTTTTTATCATTTGCACGTGGCAAAAGAAAAAAAGTTTTTTTGCACTGCAAAATGGCATATGACAGCTCTGTGTTGATAACACTGTGCCGTTCTATTTTACCCTCATCTATAATCCTGAAAAGGCCATTTATTATAGGTTTTGAATTTTCCAATAAAACTCAGCCAAATCTCCATTCAAAAGCACCACTGAAATCCCCTTTGATATTCTCTGCCACGAGGCAGAAAATCTGAATCGAGAATAGATTATCTGCTACGATCCTTCCACCAGTCCTAAATCCAGGATTTCGAAGAGGAAATGAATCAATACATTCAGTACAAGTGCAGATTTAGGTGAGGCTGGTGTCTTAGATAATTGGAAACAGCCTAAAACCTTTAATTCGGCAGTCTCTCTGTGTAGGTACAATACATTATTAAACATTTCTTCAGCATTTCGAAGGATGATGGGTGGGATGATTAAGCACTTCCCAGGGCATTTGTATCTTTTTAGATGAAGACTCACATAGAATCATTCTGATATTGGCCGATAGCCTCTTAAATAACATATTAAGCCATGTCATCTCATGATAAATCATTGGCTCTCAAACTTTTTGCTAAACACCCTCAAAGGACCCACAGTGTGCCGAAGATGCTGTGAGGAGAAGCAGCAGTCAAAAGGATGCTTGTGACTCCTTTTTTTTAATTTGGTTACTCTTTCAAAATTCTGCTGATTTCACAGAATATTGGGGACCTTTTCTCATATTATATTGCTGCTTAATCAGAGTAGAAAAGCTTTAACTGTGGGTCTGATTCATCTGCTTCTGTTTTACATGTCCTACCTTGTGTTCAGTGAATCAATACAGAATAATTGCCTTTGCCTTGTTTCACCTTTGGGTGCGATAAGGAGAATCAGTGAACTCCTCCTTGACTCGCACTCAAGTGGAACGGAGAGGAGTCATCCGGGAAAACGAACTGAAATATCGTTAAATGATGTAATTGCTTTGTTAGTGTAGAAGCAGGTGAAGTTGCACACAATACACAGTTGTCCCATGTGTTCATGTTTAGATGAAAAAAAAAAAGGTCCCCAGAGAATCCTAATGACTTTGGTGATCCCTGACTTTTCCTCTTGGGCCATCATGAGTTTGACAGTATTAGCGTTAAGTGAAATGCCTCGACCAACAACTACTGGACTAGACTGCCATTAGGTTTGCACCAGCACTGACACCAGTATCTGGTATTGAATGTGATACTGTGCTCAGTACTCGTGCTGGTAATCATCAAACTACTCTGACACAATGGCACCCGTTAACCTCTCATGAGTTGAGCAAATAGGTGGAGGAAGAGCAATGCCAGCAGTCTGGAGATATTTTAGGACAAACAATGATGACTTAAGTGTCAAGAGGACGGATGACAAGTAGCTCCTTTAAGACAAGCAACTTGGTTAAACATAAAAAACTAACACAAGGTAGAATTCAAGGAGTTTGCAAATGCTATCAGTGGGAAACAGCAACAGCCAACATTTAAAAAAATGCTGGAGAAGTGAGAGAAAATGTCCAGAGACAACCCACGGATGATAAAAATAAAAGAAGCTCTTACCCCATACTTTGCTCTCAATGACCAGCTGTTGTCATTTGTAGATAACACAGGACTTTGTCTCTTCTCAGTGCACTGGAGCCATGGTATGAGATTCCCAGCCATCACCACTTCACAGACGCTGTATTACCGAACAGTCTTTCAGTGAGCAGAAGTGGGCTCTGGGAATACTTGAGTCTGAATATGACCTTCCTCCCTGACAATCTAAAGAGATCTCAATCTTCTGGAAAGGCCTCTGTCTGTTAAGTTAAACCAAAAGTGAGCTCCTCTGATACTTTGCTACAGAGACCTTTTTCAGACGAAAACCATGGCATCAAAACAATGAGGAGTGCCTTCACAGTGATTGGATGCTTCTGGCCAAAATGCACCTTGGGAGTTGTAGTTAATTTCTGCTTATTTACTAGTAGAGTGTAAAGAAATGTGCATTAAAAATATCAAGGACTCAAAGGTGGCAACAGTCCTGCTGGAAGCATTTGCCCAAAAACCAGCCACCCGAACGAACAAAGAAAATGAATTAAACTAAAAATGAAGAAACAAATCTTTCTATTTCAGTGGTTCAGGTGCAGCACTCCAGTGCTTCTCATGTCTCTGATTGGAGAGGGGAAGTGAAGAGAGGACTGGGAGGAGCAGAGTGCAAAAGGAGAAAGTGGAAGACATTAAAGAGTGCTAGAGTGGAGACAGAGAGGGGGAGAAAGAAGGACTCATCTCACCAAGATTGTGATTATGACTATCTATGCACAGAGGGAGCTCTCCGGTCTCTCAGACTCACTCCCAGCACAACTGACAACACATCCCACTGCTCATATACCAATCCCTGGCTTCTGATTTGATAGATTGTGTTAAGACTGAGATTGATACTCCGCTTAGAGGGATAAATTATTACAAATGACCAGGGCCCATTTTCAAAGACCTCCTAAATCAGCAAAAAGCCGGGTGGAATTAGTTGGTTGGAGAGAGGCGGGCAGGGGAGGGGGCTGAGGTGTAAAGACTCACTGATCTTCTTTGCTTTCAACATTGTGCTGTCATGCATATCAGATCATGTAAAAATCTGAGAGGAAGCAAAACATGAGGAATATCCAACCAGTCCAATTATTTCCACAGCAACATTTTCCTTATCTTACATTTGAGCCCCTTCAGATACACTTCCACATTCTGGAGCTTTACCCGGTTCTTGTTTGACACTTTTAGCTTCCCTTCTCCATGCACCTGATGAGCTGGTGCCACTGTTGAAGAGGGACTCCTTCCTGCCTAATGGCATCATGATTGGCACTGCTTCACTTCTTCTGAAAATGCAGAGTGAATGCAGATAAACAGGTAAATCATCATTACTATTCATCCTGAGAAACACCTGCGGCATTATGTGAATGATGTGCGCTTTATATCAAGCAGACAATGTTCACTGACGACATAAATCCATTAAGAAATTGTTTTTAATTCAGGCAGTAAACTTGACAACAGAATTTAAATTTAATACATTCAGATCAAGATAATTTAAGTTTAATTCCTCATTTCCTTTTATTATATCTCATATTTTTTGTATCTCATATCTGCGACTGTTATTGCTCAGGTTTGGTTGACATTCTCATAAAAACAGTGAAAAAAAGTTCCCTGTTAGCTCTTTTATCTTTGACATCCCTTTTAATCTCTGTTTTATCCATCATCACTTTAGTGGTGAAAATAAAAGAGAAATTAATGTGTGTGAAAATCCTAAGGTTAAAGCTACATCTGAAGCAATAACTGTCATAATCAAGAGCTGAGACGAGGAGGAGAATTTTCATACTTCTGAGGCATTTCATTCAACAGCCAAATGAATGCAATAATTTAATACTCGCTGATATCCTGGAGGGGTGCTCAAGCTGTTGGACAGCTACTGCAACAAACATATTTCAAAAAGGTCATGATAAGAGCTCTTCAGTGCGGTGTGAGTGTCTCAACTGGAAGATAAGAGCGCAGGGGCTGCAGTGCTTCAAAAGGGCCTTCTTCAAATGCCATGCTGACGATTAGTGTGGGCAGATCAACTGAGTGCTTCACTAACAGCAATGCAGTGAGAATAAATAATTCATACTTTAACAATGGTAAAACTGAGATAATTAAAATTAATGAAGATAACAGATGCTCCAAATATGTTATCCCATTATCCTTTAAACTGGGGAGCACACAAAAAGTCCTGCAGCTCAAGTTCCCATGCCAATACTAAGGACCACTCCTGACCTCGTGTGGAGGTGCTCACAGATGTAGCCGGCATGCTAACAGTAGTCTTTGACTTGGATGCAATGTCAAAAGCACACAGTTGTTGCATGTTAAAATAAACAGCAGATTCCTGTCACGTAAAAAGGCTGCAGAGGTTGTCTGTGTTGCCTTCAGTGGCCACAATAATTATGAAGGGAGCAGAAGAGAAAATCAGGCGATGTAGTTTGAAAAGCCATAAAAATACATGTGAGGAGGAGGATGGGGTGGATGGATGGGTCAAAGGTCAAACACAGGACGTTCACCCAGTTAACTCACGTGACTGAACTTGTCTGACATACTCATTTTAACCCAAACCATGATCTTTTCCAAACCAAGTAGTTTTATACATTACATATACATTTGACATTGGACTGAAACAGTTTTGTTGCCGACATCTAACCAAACTGTGACCACTTCACAGCGTGTGTTTGTCTGGTAGGCCACACCTGTCAATGGTAAACTTCAGCAGTCATGAAGTGCAGCCACACGGGATTCTGTATGTTGTTTTGGGAGTCTGGTGTGAGGACATGTTGCAAACAACATGCCACTCTTCTCTAAAGCTTCACAATACAAGAAGAAAACAAAACATTAGTAGTCAGGATATTTCTGTTGAATGTGGTCTCATAATGCATATCGTTCTAACACCACATCACAGATGCACCCAACAGTGCATGTTAATATGTGTCATCAGCTGTAATTCCCCTCAGAAATCATTCAGATCTGACATTTTTCCTTTTAGCTCAATTCTGTACTTGAACAGTGTAGACTAGTGTGAAGAACTGCATGTGTGTTCAAGTCTACAGCAGCGTTACCTTCACCCCCAACCTCAGTGGTGACCTTGCTTTTTCCTCCTCAAGATAAAAACAGTCATTTTCCCTTTATGATAGTCCCAAAAACAAAAAACAGAATCTTGACAGTTTATTTCGTTTTCCGTGTTTTAAACTGAATCAGATTATTGAATGAACGATCATTAAACTGAAGCATGACGCATGGCAAAAACAGCAAAAGTTAAGACAATTAATTCCTTGTTGTTTTTTATTTCTTATAGCTTATTTTCAAGTGAGCGAGTGCAGTACTCCATGGACCAAAATAACGTCTCAGCATGTGAGAAAAGTCATGTTTAGAAATACTTCAAAAGCCCAACCAAAACACCTTATCAAAAATTCAGGAATATTTTTGTCGTTTCACAGATTCCCTCGTGAAAACTGTAAGACACACACAAATCTCAAGTCACCAAAACCGCTCACAGTGCTTAATGTGTGGAAAAACACGAGGCCACAACTAATACAGCACCACAAAGTTAGCACGCAGTGGTGTTTCTACAAATCATACTGTACATTCAAAATAGCATGTAAAAATTAGGGAAGCAAAACGAGGAAATTAAGCAATTTAAGCAAACGTGCATGCAGATGATGACTGAATTTCACAAAACCTCTTTGTGTGTGTTTTGAGCAGGCAGAGGAATGGTGTTGGCAGCTCTTTTGTCTTTCAAGGATAACTACTAATTACTCCAAAAGGTATGCCATATTGTACCACTTTGTCTCATTAAGCACATAACCTTCAGGGCCTGGGCAGAGAATAAATGTTGCTGGTTGATGGTCCAGCAGTAATCACACTTAAGACGCAGTTCCCTTGTATAATAATAAGATTTTAAGAATTCTAGTAAGCTATCATGAGTCAGTTAATTAAGAGTCACCTTATTGCTTGAACATGCAGTGCATGAAACCCCACCTCTGGTTGCACTCTCCTCCTTCAACCTCTGGGACTATTTTTGGACATGCTTATTGCCGTGCTGCACGTCGCCAGAGACTGTACAGAGGTGACGATGGAAAACACTCTCTGCAGATTGAAGAGGAAAGAGAAGAGGAAGACGGACATGAGGAAGTCTCTCCTCAGAGACCCTGTGCTTCATGCTACAGCATGCTAAAGCACATAGGGAGGAAGCTGTTCAGGCAGCTAAAGTGGCTCCCAGCGGGGTCCAGAGAGACACAGTTTAACACTAGTACGCTAGTCTTCACACAGGTAGTGAAGTGAAGACTAGTTTCAATAAATTACCAAGTGTGTCTGACCTGTTGTTGAATACTTCCTGTTCATGCTCAATGAGAATATTTTCTGTATGCTTTCTGCAATGTTTTCTTGTGCTTTTACATACTGCTCACGCCGTGCTCAACTATCACACACATGCACCCACCTCTATAATTCTTATCCTTCACGTTCTTTTGATTGTGCATGTACGTTGGTGTTGCAAATAAACAAACAATAAAAACCAAACAAATCTCCCGTCATGCACAAGTGAGTGCCAAGGTTACCTTTTTTTTTTGTTATCAACATCGTTGTTGATATTCCCTGCAGCAGAATCACTGATACGGAGTGAGACGTTATAAATCACAGACGAGCGTAACTGCTCGGTCCTGTGACATTTCAGACGCGGTATTGAGAGACAGGCCAGAGATTGACGAGGACTAGATAGGGTGTGTGGATGTGACGCTCTCGGAGTGTGTGCCTGTGTTGTGAGTAACAAAGTGGGATGGATTCATCAGTATATCAGTGATGCTTGAGTTGGAGCCCCAAGGAGCTGCAGAAGAAGCGACACTCGGGTCAGGCTGGCCAGCATTCAGAGATTTCCCCTGATGTAATCAGAAATTTAATCAGAAACATGGAGCTGCCCCACGGCAACAATGATAAGAGAGGGATCAAAGCTGTTTGCAGACCAACATAAAAGAAAGAGTAAAAAGACCGCAATACCGTTATGAGGAATAACCACTTAACATGCTTATGCTGTATGTGTGTGTCAAACAAGATGAAAACTGGGTGCTTTAAGGCTGTGCTGCAGCTTCATGCATGTATCCTGTGGCTGATTTATACATGGACATATTTATAATACTACCTAGAAATTGTCAACCTGTACACCTGCTCATTAAAATGATTCAGTAGGTATTATGAAGAACGGAGTGCTGACATGGAGTATGCAGCATGTAGGTGTGGGAAATTTTCCCTAAGGATTTTATTATGTGAATACCCTGTATACACATGTCACACAGGACGATATCTAGCAGAGAGAGTACACATGGACCATCTATGAATCTCTGACAGCAACACAGACGCACAGAACCAGGGTGAAAGAAGACTGCATGCGACTGAATAGGGCAATATGACATACTGTTTTTAACATGAATATTTCAGATAACTCAGATTTGTACCTCCTTGTGTCCCATTGGAGCACCTATAGTGAAATATGGTGCACGGAGTGAGATTCCTGTGGCTGTGTTAATCGAAATGATTGTTTTTTCTTTTCTTTGTAGCCAAAAAACTCTTGTCCTGGCTCTTCCATCTGATAGTGTTTGTCGGGGGGCAAATAGAATCCAAATGTCCTAGAAGATGGTGGAAGTCCATTAAGCTGTGTCACAGCGTACATCAGTCATGTGATGCCTGAAGGGACTGAAGAAGCACCCTCTCTACTGATTCTGTTGTTGTTCGTAGAAGAAAAGAGGAAATTAAAAGAGATTAGAAAGTTTGGAGCTGCAATCAGGAGTTTACAACAGTTTGTATTCCCTGTATGTTGTTGCTGGCTGGTATCGGACATCAGGAAAGAAAAGGGAAGAAAGAAAGTCCTTCGGGTTACAAATGATCTTCAGCAGAACAATATTCTTAAAGAATCTGTGTGTTTAGTTAAAGGAATGGTTCAGGATTTTGGGAAACACGCTTAATTACTTGCCAAAAGTTGGATGAGAAGTTCACTCTCATATTTGTCCATTTTATATAAGACAGACAGCAGGTGACAGAAGCTTAGTTTAGCATGAAGACTGGAAACAGGGGGAAACAGCTAGCATGGCTCTGTCCAAAGGCACCAATTCAAGATCACTCATTAGCAGAGCTAGGCTAGCTGTTTCCCTCTGTTTCCAGTGTGTATGCTAAGCTAAGCTAACACCTGCTTGATCAAGCTTTACCTTCTCATCCAACTCTCTGCACAAGAAAAAGCGGATAAGTTTCAAAAACAATTTCACGACTTTACAGCTAGCAGGCTACCATCTGTAATCACCTTTCACCTCCGGAGAATGTTCCACAAGGTAGACGAATGCAATAAATCAGTGTTTTTACAATCAATATTCACTTTTCATGCTGCTTCCTACTAGTCATGCAACTTTGCTAACATTGGAGAAAACTGTTGTCTTCTGACATCCATTCATCAGTGGGGAACAATTTAGTTTCTTTAGATTCAGTCGCATCTCACTAAAAACAGGTGGCATTCCCTGAGTATCCTCTGCCACCTGCAGCAGCATCACCACGAGTGATGAATTGCCTTGAAAAGAAAGAACTTTTCATTTTGTTTCCTTTGTCACTGTGGCCGGACTCGGTGATTGCTAACAGCATTACGGGAATATCATGTTGTTGTTGTTGTTGCTGCTGCTGCTGCTGCTGGCTTTGTCCTTCGTGTTAACTTGCTGTAATACAGATTTTTTTTTTTTTTCCTGACATTGATGCAATGCTGCTTGGTCTGACATTGGTCATCACAAAGACTGATGTTATCCTCAAACTACTCATGAAAAACTGCAGTACACAGCCACAACAAAGGCGTTACATCATGCCTCCTTGTCTGAGACATGTGTAGGTGATATCCATCAACTGTCAGTGTCTTCTGACTGCTGAACTATATGCTCTGTCTCCACGACACCTCATAGACTGTTAAGTTTTATTTTCAATGTTTCAAATCCAGACAAGCCAATTTTAATTACATAGGCCAATTTCACAAATCACAACCTCAAGGGGCTTTTTAATCTGCACAGTATATGACACAATCGAACGTTAGAGACTCTACTCTGATCCGTACTCCCCAAAAGAAAGAAAGAAGAAGAAACCTCAGGAAGAACAACAGAGGAGTGAACCAAGACAGACATGCAATAAATGTCACGTGCACATAATAGAAATACACCACGTAAAATTACAGCATGGACCATAAGGATGACAAAATTACAGGTCGGAGTGGACATTGAGCAACTTCAGGTGTCGCCAGGCAGACAGGACCTGAGCCATGTTTATTTCTTAATCGCAAACAACAAAATGACCTTTACTAATAAGAACATCTCAGCTTCTCAATACACACGCACTCGCACACGCACACACACACACACACACACACACACACACAAATATTAGAGTGTCCCAAGGACTCACAACACTGTAGAATGCTCCGTTAAAAAAAAAAAAAAAGGTACTTTATTTCATTTAGATATCAGTGTGTGTTATCCAATAAATGGTCTCTGTGTTACTCTGATACCTCTGCGCATGTTGGAGGCCCTGTTTGGGCTATAAATGTACTTTTTCTAAATGTAATAAAGTTTTCCTAAAAGGGAGCATCCTACAGTATTGGGAGCCATTGGAAAGCAGAAATGACCGTCAGATTTCAGGACTCAGCACTGGGACAAATTTCCCACAAATACTCCATCATAAAAAAAAGCACTTTTTGCAGACTTTATTTCTTGTCTAGATTTTAATATAGGGCCCAACAATTACAGAGTTTTGTGATTTCACGTAAGCTACAGTACTCTGAGGCTGATATTCATCAAAACATGAACATATCTTTGCTGATAATAACGTCTTTATTTCTGAACTGAAAATAATGCAGGACTTGTCGCCCAAATAAACACACATAGATGTATTGCTGTAACTATTATTTCAGTTTTGCCAAGTTCACCTCATTCTTACTCGGCAAAGGCCCCCAGGGAGCTGCTTCAGGGGGTTGCACAAGTCCACATGATTATACCTGGAAGCTGCAAAGTCCACATACAGGTCATTAGTTTGCTACGGAACAACTCCACTGCAGCAGTGCTCAGAATTACTTCCAGTAAACAACATTACTGAAATTGCAAACCAGTCTGGGGAATAAGAGAGAGGCTGCAGAATAATGACAAGTCATTGATAGGTGTATCTGTATACACACGGCAAACACTGATATTCATGTGGCACTTTACAGTGTCTCATAATTTCGTTTATTCGACATCTTCTGTAATTTTTTTTTGTTAAACATACATTTCATGAGAAGTCAAGTCGAGGAGCAGTGTAGCATGCATCACATTTCCATTGCAGGCATATAATCACAGTTAATGTGTTAAGAAAGACTATGTACAGCAAATGACAACAATAATAATAGTAATAATAATATATGCTTTTTCAATTTATAAAATTGCAAATGTGTGGATATCGGCATAGCCACATTATACAGCAAGTAAATCGTCTCTTGTATTTAACACACATTCCAATCAGTAATTTTAAGATTAGATTAGTTTACAGATTAAGAGCTCACGTTTCAGTTTTAACACTGCGATGAACACTGACTTGATATCTATAAGATTTGCAGAATATTTCCATCATCAAAACATAACATACACACACAATATATAGCAGTTTGCAACTTGTATGTGTGTGGTATACACAGATGGCTCCTTACGTGACAAGCACAATGATTCTAGAGAACAATGTCAGATTTTTTTTTTTTCTTTTGCCATGAAACAGGTCGTTGTTACAGACATTCCTTGTTTTACATTCAGTGATTTGGAGAACAGGGACTCCACAAACAATTCACATATGGAGCCAACGTGCCTTGCAATAAGACACTGGCAGTCACTCAGCTCCATATCTTCAAAAAGCAGATCACAATTTTCCCCCTGCGGTGCATTTTCCTGAACAGGATGAGGTATTTTCCAGAAGAGACGCTTTTATTCATCATTCTTCCAGTCTGATTGGACAAGTGATGCTGCAGTTTAGCAGTGCAAGATCTTAATGAACGCCTTTCTGAACTCGACATTAAAGGTGGTGTATATGATGGGATTTACGGCGCTATTCACGTAGCCCAGCCAAGTGAAAGCATTATACATCTCAGCGGGAACCTTGCATTTTGTGCAGTGGGTGTTCAAGATATGTGTAATGAAAAATGGCAGCCAGCATATAATGAATACACCTGAGGGAATACAAGAAAAAATAGAATTATTAGAAAAAGAGAGTCAGAAAATGGAAGAACAAGGCTCTTATATGAGACATCCAAACATGGGTGACATCCCGTATGGAGGAGTTGGGCTAAAATACCGACATAAAGTATCAGAACTATTTCCTTCTGTTGCATCAGGGCCGGACTTGTTTTCAAGCTCAGTTTTAGGTCTTGCCCAAAAATCTGAGATGGAAATAAAAACACATGCAAAGGCAGCCAAGGACCCAAGATGGCTGGGAGCTTGTTCAAAAGAAAAGCGGTTTTCTAAATTGTGCAGTTCATGATTAGCTTGTGGTAAATTAGAACAGAAACAAATATTTAGTCTTGATGAGTTTTAACAGAGTCTCCTGCTGATTTAAATTCGGAATCACAGCGTGTTGCTCTTTAAGTGTGCAAAGTTGACAACAAAATCCTAGTTATTTTGCTGTGGGAATGATTAATTTAACCCAGATTTTGATTAATTTTAATATGCTCAATGAATAATGAAAAAGCGAAACAAAACCAAAACTGTGATCACTGAGCGCTGACCTTGTATTTGTATGCATGTGTGCACATGGCAGACAGACAAACAAACAAGCATACACATAAGGACTACATGCACGCCTGCATATGGACACAAACGTCCATAAACATTCTGCACATACACATATATTTCCAGAAATTAGACATATGCAACACATGCAAAATGATTGTAATGTGGTGTCATTTTCATATGATCACGTGAATACATTTGTACCATGTTATTGTAACTGGTTACAATGTTTTTTACATTGACAAATGCAAAATAAACAGCATCAGCTCCACTTTTATGTGTATACTCAAGTTAAACATTTTCAAAAACATTTAAGTAGCAAGTGAACAAGCTCACCGAGGACGATGGCTAACATCTGAGTGGCCTTCTTCTCCTTCTGCTGGGAGATCTTTCTCTTGCTCATGGTCTTCACAGAGGTCTGAGTCTTGCCATTGGGTAACGCCTGCGTCTGGAAGGCTTTGGCCACAATAGGAGCCGGATCCCCCAGGGCCTCTGTTGCAGGATCTCCATTCTTTTCTGCTTTCTGGCCCTCCTCAGGGGGTGTGGGAGGTGTGGAGGTGGGGCTAGCGTTGGCCTTGTTGGGCATCAGTAGCTGGTGGCTGGTGGCAGGAGTGTCTGCAAGAGCACACTGCGACTGCTGCTTCTGCTTCTGGCTGCCGCCGCTGTTGTGCAGCTCATCCAGCTCCAGATCGTCTCCCTCAGTGACTCCATCTTTGATGAATATCTGAGCAAGGTGAGGATGAGCAGAAAAATATGGATTTAAATGGTCATTTTTCATGTGGTTATTACACAATGGTTTACATTTGAAATAATAGGTATTAAAAGAAGCAGAAGAAATTGAGCAAAACTTCAAAGGTAACACCTTGCTGAATCTTTTACGGGCAAAACAAATATATTTCAAACAATTAAACATTTTAAGGGGTAAACAAAAAAAGCTGTAAACAAAGAATAAAAAAGGGCACACACCACTTTCTTCTTGTTGACAGGAAAGCTCCCATTAGATTTCACAATCATGGTGCACAACCTCACATCCTCTGGATGAGTGCACTTATCCTGGAATGAAAACAGCTGTGTCAGGCAAGGAGAGGATACAAAGTCAAAGCACAACTGACAAAAAGGGCTGTCTAAGCACAGGTCCCACTGCCTAACGGGTCGAACGAGGCTACATCGAGCTCTGCCACAGAAAGACTGTTTAGCAAGAATCTGATCTGCAGCTTCAAGTCCATTAACCTGACACTGTAAGAAAGTGTCAGCTGAGACACAAATTCATCCAACATTTAACTGCGCAAGTGAAACTTTATGTAAATTATGTTCTTTTACTCCATAAAGATTACGTACATAATCTGTCAATATGCTGCCCTACAATGTCCTCACAGATCATTAAATTATATAGGAGTGTGCAGTCTATATTCCCTGCAAACCCTCATGTCTCTTATAAATATTTTGCCCGACCTCAATCTTTAACACACACACACACACACACACACACACACACACACACACACTCAGAAACCACATTGTAAGGCCACGCATGAGCATGATTAATGCAGTGCGCTGGATCAAGAGCATTACTTGACTTCCTGTGCAGATCCCATTGAGTTTCAGCATGTCAGTAAAATCAATAACCAGAAAAGCCAAAGGTCATTTGAGGGCTATTGCAACTAAAGTTGCGTGACGGCTTTTGACACCGAAGCATGCCTGTGAATGTAACATTAACATTAAAATTGGCCTGCTGAATGGAGCCATTCATTTCAGTGATTCAGGGGAAGAAAAACATTTAAAATTAGGTGTAACTGAGCTTTGCCCTTTCAATCTCGTGCCTTGAGTGTTATCCATTGTTTTGTTTTTTTTCAAAGAAAATCAATTCTCTTCTTGTCTGTGTTTTCTCCTTTACAATATATTCTTATGTAATACAATGCCTGTCCATAAACCCATCAAGTATAATTGGGTTGAGAAAATTATTGATTGCAGTTTCATAAAGGAACAAATGAACTGAAAGGGCAAGAGTTTTTTTTTTTTTTCTTCCGATGTTTTTTTTTTTTTTTACACTGGTTAAGAAGATATTATTCTAAAACATTCACTGAGTATTAATAAGTTATGTTTTTAAACGAAATTGAGGTTGCACTTCTGCCTGCAAAGAGGTGGTCTACGGTAAGCTCATTGCTTTAGATGGGTGGAATGCACACACAGCCCTCTCTTAGAGGTTGATTTAGACATCATTTTAAAGTGTCCAGACAGTACTGAGAGATAAAGAGGTTCGCTATAATAAAAGTTTCAATCAATCTGTGTTTCATGTTGAAGTCATAAACGTTTAGTTGTAAACAGAGACCGACCACAGCAGCTCACCTTCAGCGAAGCGGCCACATCAGGGTCGACAGCCTGACAGACGCGCTGCTTTGGTTTTGTGTTTACGCGTTTCCTGCGCTTCCTCAGGACCACATAAATTTGGACATAAACCAGCAGAGTGATGATGAAGGGAACATAGAAGGACACGATGGAGGAGTATACCACAAAGGCCGGATTGGCGATCACACAGAGAGACTCGTCACGAGTAGCTGTGGAGAAAAGCACAGGGTCAAGAAAGGCTTCAGGCTGCTTCTTATGTTACATCTAAATTTGTTTTTTGTGTGTTTTCGTCAATGTGACTCTTGGAAAACTTTCTACAATAAAACGTTGAACAGTTTGGCTTGAACTTGCAGCCGCTGTCAGAACCAAGGGTTGCTCTTTGATTTATATCTCTTGAAATTCTCTCCTACTCTTGCCTCACTTGGAGGTCATTCACATGCCGCCACAGGGCTTCTATCTGGTGCCAAATGTAGAGATCATATCGAAATTCTCATCTCCCTGCGCTGGTTGCTTATTAATTTTGCATTTCACTGATTGACTTTTAAAGTCAGCTAAAATTGCCTTGAGCAACATCACTGACTTTTTTTTTTTTTTTAACTCCCTTCACACCAGAACAGACACACTGAGGTGACAGTCTTTGCCGTCCTGGCCTCACTACCAGAATGGGCCAAGTTCAGACCCCAGAGGCAGCTTCAGATTAGGCAACAATCATTGCCACACAGGCACAGATAACAACTGAGTCATCATGGTTACAGTAGATGTCACAGTAATTGTGTGGTTCATGTTAACAACTTGCTATCTTCACACTTCAAGGTGGCTGTGCCTCGGGGTGTAAAGCGGGTTGACCATTAAAAGGGCATCACAATTTGACATATGAAATTATGTTTACTTGCGAGGAGGAGCACTACGCAGCCCGTGAAAAGAGCTGTATAAAATCTTCTGTAGCTTGGAAAGGAGTTTTCACAAGTCTGACAGTAACCCTTTAAAATAACCGAGTTCTGGCAAGCCCCCAACCTTATGCAGGTTATACACCGTCCACATGTTGCAGAGTCCTTGTACACCTCACTGAACTCCAATTAAGATGGAACATGCATGGACACAAACTGTGTATGTGTGAGTGTGTGTGCATGGGTCAATGACAGGCGCACTGTGAAACCCTTTGGTGAAAGCACTCCATACAGTGCAATCCATTTACAACACGAATCTGAGGTTGTGATAATCTGCCTTTGAAATGATCAGTAGACACCTGTGACAAACTTGCTGTCCTCCACAGCTCTACAATCTTTCCATCAATTGCTAGAAATATTTTAAGATGAGTTGCTGTAGCTTAAAAAACAAATCTCAAATTGCTTCTGTTCCAGTGGTTCCTCACAGCGGTCTCCGCTTTCATGTTTCCTGCAGCTCGCGCTGGCTAGATCTGCAGCTGCTGTTCACTTGAAAGCAGCTGTGGGGCTCACGTATCTAAAAGTCTGAGTCCTGGCAGAATCGACATTACATCAAGACACTCAAAGGGATGAGTGGAGCTTCAAAGTGACAGGCTGCGAGCCACAGGAGCTGGTCAGCAACAAGTCTAAAAAGCCCTCAATTGGAAACCGCTTTAACTCTAATCCCCTGTTCAAGCCCTTGTTCTGTCGAAAAAGAAATCTAAAGGGCTAAAGCTTGCTAACAGTAGTTACTTGTCAGTATGAAGTAATGGTTTTACCAGCATGGACAACTGCCTGTTGATAGCTTTTTTTTTTCTTTTGTAACTCAGCTGTATAGTATTATTATAACCGCAAATGGGCACTGATGTTGGGATTAAGTCTGGGTTGATGCAACATTAATGTAAATATGGGCAAGCATTTAAAAGATCAGCTCACTATGCACAGTGTATAATGTATGTGTCTACAACATGCATTATGTACTGTACTATGCAGTGGATGTACCCTTGAATAATACAGTACAGCGCCACTACTGCTCTACCAAGTTATGCCAACACATACACAGTAAAAAACAGGGTTTTGTGGCGGGGTCTGTGTCGTGGGAGTGTGGGATTCGCTAGCAGTGACCTCTGTAGCGCATTCTAACGCCTCTGCTGGTCAGTAAAGTGGAAGAGTAACTGTACATTTATGTATAAACCTGTAAAAGGTCTTGTTAGCAAGGTTAGCACCAGCACTATTTTGGGCGCATCTGCCGTTGCACAAAATCCTCACGTAAACAAAGGAGATAACGGTGCACACTCTGTCATCACATCTCAGAAACTTAGTTTTCCCTGCCTACGTGCCAACACTGCAAACAGAGATTCTGAATATCTTCACCCTGGAAACTCTTTCAGTGAACTAAAACTGTGTGGACAAAAGCCCAAATCATATAGAAAAAGCTAAAATATGTGTGTTTGTATGAACTAGCCATTAGCCACCTAACATGAGAAACTGTTGAAAGACTCTAGAGCAGATGTTCATTATACTCCGTCTTACCTGTGTTATTTAGGCCAAACAACAGGGGACATGATATGGCGAAAGACAGCACCCACACCACAGAGATCATTACTGTGACCCGTCTCCTGGAGCTGTAGCGAGTGTTGTACAGCATTGGCATTGCAACTGCTGTGTAACTGAAGGGGTGAAGGAAGAAAAGCCATTTTAGTTTGAATCTATGAAAACTTGACATTTTTCTACAGGAAGTATGGCAAGTTCAACATAAATGTTTCTGGAGGACGAAGTACATGAAGTCTGCAAGCGGCAAATGATGAAGAGATGGAACTGTGAGGAAGGCTGTCTCTCACAGGAAAAGCCTTATCATTTAACCTTGCTAGTTGACCTTATTAGTGATGTTGCTGTAATCACCGGGAAATGCACAGCTTTTTACAGTGTCCCATGCATTGATTTCTGTCTAATTTGGTTTGAAGGACTTTAGACATAAAACCAAGTGGATAAGGGTTTTTTTTTAATGCAAACACACAAGACAGGATGGTCAGGTAATTGCATTACTTCATGTGTGTTATCATGGATTATGCAACACACTGTACCAAGATGTAAACAAACCAGTACGCAGAGGTTTTTCCGAACCCAAGGCTTGTTGCAAGAGTGATGGTGCACAGTGCTGGTAAAAGGCCAAAAGATAAGCGTATTTTCAAAATATGACTGGTTTCATTGGGAGTTAAGATACATTTTTTGTCCTTCGGCTCCTGTATCACATTTTTGGGTTAGGGTTGGCTGCACCAAGATAGCACAGCTGAGACGCAGAAAAGATGAGGCACAGGAAAAATACTACATTAAACTGTTAAACTGAGCCTGCACTTCTGCCCGCAAAGAGGAAAACGTAACACAAAGTCGCTCTGTCATGGTTTTGGTTGATAGGGCCGCAAACACAGATCTCTCTTAGAACACGTAGGCCTTGATGTTGAGATTTCTCTCCTTCATATTTATACAGATCTGACATTAAAGGCACCCTGTGAGGTCAGTCAGAAAAGCACTGCGGAGCAAGGTTTTTACGAGTGCGAATCCAATTTGCTTGTATAATGCATGCTCATAAGGACACATGCTTGAGAGCATGTGGGCAATGCGATGCACATTCCTGCCACCAGTTTTACACTATTCTGCGTGTTCTCTGATGGCCGCCCACCCAGTGCCAGGTTGTATTGGAGTTTTTCTTCGCCTCCATGGCCAAGTGCTTGCTCATAGTGTAATTGTTGGTTCTTTTGTGAAGAATATGGTAAATACCTACTCTGTATGAAAAGTGTCATCAGATAACTTTTGTTGTGATTTGGCACCTTGCTGCAAATAAAATTGAACTAAAAAAAAATCTACTGAAGGGCAATTACTGGCAGCAACACACAAAGAAGTGTAGCCATGTGCCAACTAGGGCAGAGAAGAAGAATACTGCAAGCCAATAAATAAGGATATAAACAAGAAAATGTCTATAAGGTCAGCTTTGTGAATCTTTTATGAGGAAGGAAATGCATTCTTTGAGAGGCCGCAAGGATAGACATGACGGGTTTCGGTGAGTAACACTGAATCTAAACTTTATTAACAAGAAAACTTTTTGAACACATCTACATTAAAACATAATGTTTAATGTGGAAGAATCTGCACAATATTAGATTAATGGCTGATTGTTACCAGGAGTATAAAAATGTGCAGAGAGGCCTTTTCCTTTCAGATGCTTAAATCACAGTAGCCATAAATGGCAGCAGGGACGATATTACAGCTGCAGTTTTTTATTAAACGGATGTGCGATTTTGCATAGTGCAGCAAGTGTTGGCACCTTAAAGGCAACACCTATGATCCAAATTCTTTGAAGGTTTGCCCCTCAATCACACCATCTGTAATTTGTATGATCATAAAAGATATATATTGGGGCACAATTAACACACAGATGTCTGTTTTTCTGCACAACAAAGGTGAAGGCTGCCCTTATACAGCACGTCACTCAAGCTGAAGCCCAAATGCTCTGACATCACTGTGTTGTAAAATAATTTAGTGCACATTATGACTCACTGAGAGCATCACAACAGGGAAATGTTTTGTGGTTCCTCTTTAACAGTCTGCCTTTTGGCAACATAATTGGAGTTCTGTTAAATCTCATTTGGCATGTGTTTATTTATATCACCTCCTACACCAAAGCAGTTTTGTTTTAGACCGATTCATCTTCTCTTGAAAAAGGGATGTGAGAAGCTGATTTGATTGGCCTTTATTGGAGGCTGCAACCTTTTCATCTTTTCAACATTACAGTTACTATTTTCTCTTGTGCCCTTTGGTCACAAACTTCCAAAAGTGACTTGTCGACACTCATATGTGCTTCCGCCCGGAGTGAATACACAAAGATTCCCCTACAAAGAGCCCATATCATGATCACCTCCCAATTTAATCCACAATGGTGAGTAAGAACAAAGTTCGTAGAGAGAGAAACAATCCTTTGATCTATAAATTACGATGCTGCCTGGAGCTGCTGAACTGATAAAAGGAAACTGGAAATTCGTCTGTGCTCTCATGTGAACTTTTAGAAATCAGTGTCATGAGGGTGGACACTATGGATGCCGTCTCACTCATCTTTTCCGTGACTTGCATTCACGAATACGCGGTAAGAAGACACACGTCACATAAATAATATCTAAATGTTAATTTTGCTGCCACTCCTCTCTGCTTGTAGCTTTCATTTCAAATACACACAAGCAATCATCCATCCTGGGATTATTCAAACCAATAAGGTTTTCTCTACATATGCGACACATTTGCATTCTAATTCAATCACTGCAATAGGAGTTGATACTGCGTGTACGCGTGTGACTGTGGTGAATATTTATTTTGCACATGGTTTTAAGATGAAAATGCAGCCAAGCAGAAAATCATGTAAAATGAAACTTGACAGAATACTATAAAATGGAAATATGGGCAATGTTATGTCCTTGGCATTCTTTGGACTTGTCCATGAGTGCCTCATTTAGAATACAGCGATCTCTAACACTTTCAATACGTATTCCAGCTGTCAGCATTACATGATTACTTCCTACGCTTCTTTATCGAACGCTGGAGCTTTACATGCCCTTCAGACAAACAGCTTTCCTGCGCAGCCCTGCTTTGTGATCTACTTTAATCGAGGTGCTGTCATTAATCACAGCCATCATGCCAGTTACACAACTAAATAAGTGAATTTATTTTGGGACATGACATTAATGAATCCGGGAGGACGAGGTCCTCTGACAAAACAGGTGCTGTCATGAACTGATGCTTTAAATAGCGCTTTATTTGTTTGTGTAGCCTACTTATTTATAGCTGCTGTGATGAGG
Source organism: Chaetodon auriga (assembly GCF_051107435.1). Taxonomy (NCBI): domain Eukaryota; kingdom Metazoa; phylum Chordata; class Actinopteri; order Chaetodontiformes; family Chaetodontidae; genus Chaetodon; species Chaetodon auriga. The sequence goes on from NC_135080.1 coordinate 11,996,404, forward strand.
ATTTTTGCACTTACAATAAATCACAAGATCATGTATAGGTGCAAGGGGTCGCTTTTAGTAACCAGCTCACAGAGCGTTTTAGCATCTTTCAGTTTATTGTTTTGATTCACTCTCTCATTGCTCTCATAGCGTCCTTTTCAGAAGCAGCGGTGAAAAGCTCTAAAAATCCTCCATAAACTAAAGTTAGCGACTTGCTCGTGAACACAGTGGAGCAGCTAAAGAGCCAGATGCTTAAGATTACTCAAGAGTTGAAAGAGCGAGAAACCGAACTAAAAAGTCAGTTTTGGACTGAAATTCATCAGGTAGCCAAAGACCTTCTGATGCGAACGTTGCTCCTTGTCTGCTGAGTACATAGATAAGATACTCTTTGCTAAAGCATCTATCAACTTAGAAAATGATATTTTTTGTGTATTTGTGAAATGTGTGTTAATTGATCTTTTTAAGCATACATTTTTTTTATTTATGTATGCATTTAGATAAATTATTGAATGGTTAAACATTTGAGGCGTTCCTCTGTCTTTCCCTCTTTTTGTGGTTGTTGTCGTATGTAACTGAAGATACTGCTCTGTTGTATTGTTTGTGTCGTACTGGACCATGATCTGTGACTAAAACCTGGATTTTGTGCTAACAGTTTGCAGGTGTCCACATCTTAACCATTAGATTTCATACTCATACACAACTGTTGTACAGGTGTTCATTAGGTTTTGCATGCTTTTAAGGTCCAAAATGTCAATTTGTCATATTGAGAAATTCACATTTCTAACCCTGAAACATCTGGAGGCCACTAATTAGGCTGGGTATGTGCCTCCATATAAATATAGAAGAAATAAAGGTTTATGGTCTGAAATCAATGTCTGGAAAACACATTTAGTTTGTATATAGACAGACAGGCTTTGACTGCAATTAAAAGGTAGCAGTTCCCCTCTGTTATTCAGGTAAAGATTTCCATTAAAAATCAATACAGGAAGCATGACAGGCAGGACTAAACAATCTGTGAACTCACCGATCGATGCTGATGGCACAGAGATTGAGGATGCTGGCTGTACACATCATCACATCCAGAGTGACAAAGATGTCACAGTGGATCTTGCTAAAGCGCCACTCTCCCACTACCTAGAAGAGAAAAAACATCAACAAATGGCAGCTTACAGCAACAGTCCACAGAACAAAGACGCTGCACTTGACTAACAAAGGCAGCGCCTCGGCAGAAATGATGTGTTTTCCTTCTGCAACAAAAAGCAATCCTGACACTTGAGTCTCCTTGTATACTTTTTCATATTATTTCCACACTGGTAACAGAAACACAGAGGGAATAAAGAGGAACACTGAACCATGGGAGGAAGGAATGAATGAGGATAAAATGAATAGACATAAAAGAATCGCAGAGTACACCTGAGTGCTCTGGGGTGTGAGTGCGGTCTGACAGAAAACAGACTGAACAGGCGTGTGTGCCATCATCTGAACAGATAAACTGCGGGTGAATAACAGCTGACATATACATTTCACAGTATGCAAAAAGTCCACATGGTCTGTTTCACCCATGTCAATGAATGAATGTTACACCTGAGATGCTGGAAACTGACTTGATCTGATTTGGTTGTTCACTGACTTCATGACTCTTCAGATCTTGGCACAGACAACAGTCAACAGTCAGAATTAAACGGCATAGATTATTGCAAAACTAAAGCCACCCTCAGCGTTGGTGAGATAATCATCCTTTAACATGCGCCCTGGTCTGAAGCCCCAGATGGCTTCCAATCAAAGACATGATCGAAACCTATTTGTGTTCATTCCTCTCTCTGTTACACGGTCTGACCCCGTGATGAAACATCATCAGTGATGCTCTGACAGGTCCAATGCCGCCCACCTTGCCTGACACTACATCCTACCCGCTTCCTGCCACGGCTCTGAAAAGGGTAAGAGAGATGTGTGTGTCGGGGGACAACTCCTACCTCCCTGTGGATGATTAATCTTTGTCCCAAGCACATGTCGTCATCAAATTTAGCACCAGCTTAAAGAGCTTTGTTGTTGCGCTGATTGAAGAATGGTCTGACAGCATAATGAGCGCCCTTCTCCCCGTCACAACCTCTTCTTTCTTCTCCCCTTTTGCTCCTAACATTTGTCTCCTCGGTATCTTTACACTATCCTCTATTTCTCTCACTCAATTTCTTGTTCTTCTTTATGTGACAGTCTACAGCTTGCAGCCCCTTACAAATTTAAGAGCCTGAAACCATTACATGCCCTTACGGATATAAATTGCTTTTTACAGCATCATGTCTGAGGCAATCAATACAAATATAAGCTAAAAAGACGGTAATTTGTATCAATTTGTTGTTGACTGTGGGCAATATATATTTTGTCCATGTCATTTCATCCAGTTCATGCCTCCACAACCACTTCCCCAGCTTAATTTATACTGATTCAGTCTGTGCATATGTGCATGGCAAATCAGATCACATCAGCATTGTGATTTAATTTGCAACGGTAAGGTGTTGTGAAATTGAAAATACAGTAATGGGGGCTTGGAAAATGACAAAGTGGTGAGTGCAATTTAAGACTTCACTTAAATTAAACTAAAGCACTTTTCCCTCTCATCTAAAACTCTGCTTCTTTATGGCATTCATGATAATGACAACAAAGAACAAACTTTATTAATATTGAACCATTCATCGCAGAAACGCATGCATAAAGCAACTTAAGAGGTATCAAACTAGACAATTCAAACAGCCGTGGAAAAGCACAGAGCACATGTCAGCAGCATAACACATAGTGACAAATACTTCTTATCTCTATATTACAATGTTGGATGGACTTCCTGACTGACTACAAGGAATAATCACATCATGTTTTCAGAGGGTACGGGGTACACACGGATCCGAGCAGAGCTGGTTTCATGTATTATGCATATTTTTAATAAAATGAAGTGTAAACAGCACTGAAGTTTACCGAACTATTACTATTTGATGTATTAATAATTTGTGTGTTCAATGTTTCTTTTGATCTCTGCGAGATCTAAAAAAAATACTTAAAAGTAAAGTGTGCGCTTGTTTTTTAGCATTTTATTTTTTAGTATTTTTAACACAATAATCATTAATGACATTTCTTCATGTTATCTGAACTGCATCGTTTGCTGGTAAGTCAGTTCTGAAGTCTGTACAAAGGAAAAGGACATGTGTATTCACCTTGACTTAAAACAAGCTGCGGACCTCAAGCCATGCATAACGTGCCCTCCATATGCTCTCGAAATCAGTCACACTTGACAGAAAGCGAAATCTGTGGTAATTCATGCTAATTCAGCATTTAATAATAAAGGGCAAGTTGAACGCCCTGCCCACACTCTGTGACTAAGCTCTCATTGTAGGTCATCCTGATGCATTATCAACCCAAGAAAGTCAGTCACGACCGCGATCTGTGTGTGACATGAGACTAAAACTAAATGTCTGCTCATAGACAAAGAAAAGACAGGAGTGTGCATGCTTCAGGGTCGCAGGTGTGATAAAAAAAAAAAAGAGAAACAAAAAAAACACATTTTATTTGTTGTCATCTAATAATGTACATCATTAGATGGAGCCTATGGTGAAAGGAGCGTTTTCTGAAGAATGTGAAATGAAGAAATAAAAAAAGTCAAAGCCGTTCTTACAGCATAGTTAAGGTGACCTTCACTTTCACAACACATATGCAAACCCATGGAGACTATTGCAGACTGGCTGGTGTTTGCGTCAGAATGATATGAATTGAGTTTATTTCTCTGTAGATAATCAGAAATATCAACATTCCCACTTGCACCAAGCAGTTTCTTATATCCAAGGATTTATAGGAGTCCAACTGCGACTGTCTCGCTTTATCCCACTTCACATTAGCAGGAGGCCAAAATCAGATGAGCACCCCCCTCTGAACACATGCTGGGTAATGCGTTTTGACTTTGACAGGCAGCCTATACTTAGTTCCCAGCATAGTCCTGTGAGGAGGACTTCACCCAAAATTCTTTTTTATTAGTGAGTACAGATAAAATGTCTGCAAAACAAATGAGAGAGGAAGGAGTTTGGAGTATTCTTTTTGTAAAAAACGACATGCGTCTGTTCTCCATGTTACTGTCATAGAGTCAGTTGGGACAGACACTGGTGTGTGTCTTCATTCATTCTCTTAAAATGTTCAGGAAAACATTATGAAACCGTAATCAATTCCTAACCTAAATGAAATAATAACCATGGTGGTCTCTGATGCAGATTTGAATTCCTGTGGCTCACATAAATAATTTTGTGACAGAATTTGTAATTTAAATGTGTCTAAATTTACCCATCAAATAAATAAATCAACAGAAATAGCAAAAACCCGAGTAAATACGAGTGTACGTCTGCTCTCACTGGTGTCCAGTTTCAGACAATCAAGGATTTTTCAGCAGAACATATTAGAAACACCAGATCGCTCAGAGTTTAATGACAAATTCAATCCTAAAATGTTCAATTTGCATATTTTACAGCAAATGGGGCGCTCCACAGATTCCACACTTGAAGGACGGCAGCTTATTGTCATGAGGAGTGTGTGTCATGTGTGGCTCAGGTGGGAGCTCCCTAAAGTCTAAGACAGACCCTGAAGTTGTCCTCAACATATTTTTTCTGTCCTCATTGTGTAGAAAGGGCTGGGTGGCGATAGTGGGTTTCTCCAAAGACAAACAAAGACGCCGGGGATGCCACCAGAAACAAGAGATCAGCTGACTGCTGAATAAGTCTTCCTGTAACCTGATGCTGCGTCTCCACATCTCCGCCGATATGAAGTTACAGGAAACACAACTGTCCAATCCAAAAACATGCTGTGACTCCAGCGCTCACCACTGTCCAAATGTGTGGCCCATAAACGAAAGTCAACAACAAACACCTGTGCAATTTAAACACCTCACACACATCAGAGACGTGCTCTGATATCAAATCTAATAATTCATGCCTCAATTTGGAGCTTTGATATGTGGCTGATTACAATTGAACTCCCACTTTTCCAAAATGCTTTGATGCAGGCTCTTTGTGCACCGGGTTTCCCACACTGACAGAGAAAGTGAGTAGGGTGCATACTTTATGGATAAACAAACTTTTGTCTCATAATTGGTGCCGACGATCAAAAGTTTTGTTTTATCTATCGATAAAAGCGAAAGCGTTGGAATAGTAGTTTAGCACACTTTAACACTGTAAAAGTTACTGTTAGAGGGGCTCATTTCCTACCACAACTGTGCCGCACAAACGAACATGCATGGAGACGGGCAGAGACCATGACATCCTATGGATTTATACACTGTAATCTGATCAGAGTGATAATCATCATGACTCACTGAGAGACACAGGAGGATTAGAGTCCCTGTTGTCTTAGATTGCCTTTCTCTACATCAGACGGCGTGACCTAAAGCCTGATGGTCAGAAATAACCCCGGGGTCGAGAAGATAGACAGAAGAAATGCGTAACAGTCGAGAGATATTTTCTCTGAAAGCTAGCCCGCATCCTGCTTGCTATTGATTTGTAGATTGGAGATGATTTTATGCTGGACCCGAGCCCCCGCTCTGTTTTTGGTTGCACTGGTTAGCAGGCATCGATGTGTCATTACTGCTTTAAAAAAACAGGTCTGCATTATCCCACACAGGAGTGAAAGCAAAATGATGGATGCCAGAATTAGGAAGAATTATTCATAAACATCTGACCTCTGACTGAATAGGCTGGGCTGGTATTTTGATGTTGTCACATAGTGTTGCTACATCACAAGCCTTTAGCTGAAGCACTGATATTTACAACGCTGATGTGAACATTTTACCCTTCACCCTTGTTTCCCCTTGAGCCTTTGACCTGCTGATAACTGCTGGCAGCTTGCTTGGCTCAAACGCTTTATTGCCAGCATTTTACTGGCACCTGATTTCATAGAAATGCCTGTCGTACGCATAATATACTCTGCCATTTTTAACCTCTTAATGCCAGAGTATGAATTCTGTCAGATTCTGTCTGATTTTCTTTACTTTGCTTTTACTACGCAGTCTGCAAATCCCTTTTGTTTTCTAAAGATAAACACAAACAGAAAAAGGTACGTTACGAGACAGTGAGAGCACGTCTGCTGCATACGCTGCTGCATTATTTATTTCTCTTAAAGCACGTACAAGCAGTATCCTCTGCATGTGTGTAAATGGCACGTGGGTGCTTATGTATCTCTGCTATCCTACCTCTAAATAGACGACCCAGGGCATAACCAGCGTGGCCACCAGAAGGTCAGCGACAGCCAGGCTGACGATCAGGTAGTTGGTGGTGGTCTGCAGAGCCTTCTCTCTGGACACAGCCATGCATACCAGCACGTTGCCAAAGACGATGACGAAGATGAGCAGAGTAAGGAGCATGGCATAGTAATTGTACGGGTGCTTCTGCTCTTGGTCTGTCTCGTTGAAGGTCCATGTTCCGTTATCATAGAAACTGTCATTGTAGGCATACTGGGTAAAGACATCCATTAGCTGTGAGTGATGAAGGCCAAGAACGGGCCCTGCAAAACATGCAGACACACAGAGAGAAAACAGCATGAGGAGTGTAGCTGTACTCATGAATGTTTGCAAGCAGTTTAGGACGGAATAAATGTTTCAGGATAATCTGTATCAGTGCAGTAATTGCCTTGCAGAATATCTTATATCCCGCTGCACCTAGTAATGGGTCCATCTTTACTCTAAATTATAGTGGAGATTCCATCTGAGTATTAAATGATGTAGAAGGCATCGACCATTTTCCCATCTGATCAAAGTATAGTCATAAAGAACCTGAGCGTCTTTAATGAACCTCAGATCAAGAATTCAGGTTCATTTAAGGGACTGGTAGGAATTCAAATGGCCTTAAAGCCACTGAAAAACAAAGCCTACTTTCAGCACAACAAACTGTGATAAATCAAACTTACCCATGGCACAGTTTTTTTCTTTTACAGCTATCGAGAAGTTGAAACACACATTTCTTTCTTTTTGTGAAAACAGACACGGGTGAAAAAAGAAAACTTTTTTGTTGAAAGATTAAAGGTACCCTGTGCAGTTGTTGTGCATCCTTGAGACCTCACAAACATGCAAAGTGCTTATCGCTCCATTTTTTATATTGAGAAACCTGCATTGTTTACATCCAGGTTTAAGATTTGTTAGCAGCCTTCTTATTCCTTATCCATTGCAGGAGGCACATAGCCAGTCTTGGCACATCACCGCAACCATCTGATGATCAGCGGATCAGTGCGGATGGCATGCACCACACATTTGTTTCACAGCCCTCTGCAGGTGGCAGGTATGTGAGTCACGTCGCCCATGTGCTCATACATGCGTCGTCGTGTGCATGCTAATACAGCATGAGATTGCTCCACAGCGCTAATTGCATTGAAAAACTCTACAGGGTGTGTTTCAGATAAGTGGCGTTGTTTAAGTGCTCTAGTTGACAGGTTTACATTTAAAAACTGCAATTAGTGCCTCTAAATCTGAGTGCCAGTTTGTTTTGAAAAACAAACAAACAGACAAAAAGCAGTGTCAGGTGTCAACATTTGAAAGTGTCAGCACTGGTGAGGCAAATGAACAGTGGGGCTGTCTGCCTTTGACAGACAGATCACCATATTAGGAAACCCTAATTAGTGTTATTGTGCCAGAAAAGCACATCAGAGCAGACTTCATGCCTTTTGTCTTATCGGTGATGAGCGAACGACGCATTCAGTATTTAAGTGAATAGATTTCAAGTCTCATTTTATGGCTTGTATTGTCAGACACAATCAAATATATGAAAAAAAAAAGCCTGCATGTTCTGCCAATGTGTCCCAAACCAGCCACGATGCATCATTATGCATCATCACTGTAAATAAATCCTTTAATAACAGCGTGACAGTCGGGATGTGATTACGGCCTGGATGTTTCGAGGATTTCAATATTTGGAGTCTGTTTACTCTGATATCTGTTTTGCATCATACAAGACTCTTCAGTGTTTATCTATATCAGGTTTGACACGACATGTCATCGCGCTCTGTGATTCGCCACCGGAACTGTGTGAAAGCCACTGTCGCACAATGAGGCTGTACGTCTCCTCCTCTGAGAATCACGTCAAAAATACACAGATGCATCTTATTTTCCAAAACTCTTAGTGGTGCACTTCGCTCATACCTGTCTAGATTAATGTGTATGTCATTTCCCAGCTCTGTTTTCACTCCCTCTTTCCTGCTCACTCGGGACTTAATTGGTTCTGCAGCCTTCCAGGCTGCTGCTGCTGCTGCTGACTAGAATCTACTTCAAATCACCATCTTCTTCTAACTCATTTTATCTCTGCACCTAATTTCACTTCCACACCTTGACAATTATTTTCTTACCCTTGTAAGCGTTTCTGCAGATCTTTTTAGTCTTTGTAATGTTACCTTGTTGTAGTCGTTAGGCAATGACTGTTGAGAGTTTTTATAATGTATTCTGCCCAAAATCTTTCTACAGTACATTTTATGTCTGGTATCTTCTGTCATGACTTCCTACAATCAGGACTCTAAACTTTAAAAACACAAACAAATTACCGTGAAATTCAGATGTTAAAGGCATGTTAGAGAAAGTTTTTGTCCAAGTTTGTCTCAAAACAGCACTCACATGCCCACATGGACACTGAAGCAGTGTTTGGCAGCTGGAATTGTTCCTCCTCTCCAAGCACACTGTGAAGCGACTGCAGCCTCATGTGATTCCAGTGTAAAAGATATTCGCTTTAGCTGAACTGGACACGTGAGTATGTATAAGATACACTTAATGTATCTTTTAAGTCTCTGTGTTGTTATGGTTTCTTTCTTTAAAACATACATCCAGGTTATCTTTAGTAAAGCTGACACGTGAAGCCATGTTTTGTTCTTCAGGCAGTGGTCTTCTTCATCGTATCCTAAATGAGCAACATATCTTCTTCAGGTTTTATTGTTATTGTGGATGTCTGAAAACACTTTGCCCTGAAGCTCTCTGTCCCCTCCTTGAAGTTAACATGCAGCTCTTGAAGAGAGTGTTTGGGCAATGCTGATTTATTTCATTTTCATCTGCCACACAGTGTACTTGTGAAGGGTGAACTCTTTAGATGTACTCTGTGCAGCCTTATATGTTATAATGCAGAAGTCCATGACAACCTCTGTTGATTTTCAAGGGCCTCAAGGATTTTCAGGACAGATTTCACCTGCGAAGGACAGACTCTGTCAGCAATTTGTGAATGTTTTAATAGGGTCAGATACATCTAACCTACAGTACATCTGAATGTCAGTGCACTTATTAGATCACCTTCAGACCTTAGTATTAGATTAAGAGTTTTACAAAGGTTTTGCACCCTTATTCAAGACTGGACTGTGAATTTTAAAAACCTAAAAAAGTAATTATTTTTTGTCTGCTGGTTTTAGTTCAGATTGCCTTTACAGAGATCAGACCACAATTTCCTGTCAACTAAAAATGAGTATAGGTAATATAATGGTGCATAACCCACATGCAAGTGGCTGCAAAACAGAAGAGTGTTCAGAACTAAATATATTAAACATTACTTTGGATTTGTGCAGAGGGTTATGTCTATATAGAGCGTGCATGCAGTACGTTTATGTGAGCAACACAGAGTACGCTACAGCACCAAAGACTGAGCATCCTTTGAGCTCAGCAGACAGCTAAATTAATAAGAAAGTTACCAGAGGAGGGCAGAGGAAAGCCTCAGTGCACGGAAGAAGAAGGGGTTAGAGAGAAGCAGTGAGAGAAGAGAGAGTGGGGTAAAGGAGTGAGTTAGGGAAGAGTGCTCCTGTTAGGATGTGTAAGCATTGCTCTGGGGCACCAGTCTGTGTGTGTACCCTGCAGATGCCCTGTGCTGTCTAATCTTATTTATTTGCCTGCTCTACTTCCTTACTTACAGTATTTGAGACTGTTCTCACTGCTGGCCTGATAGCTGGTGCTTGCTTATAAACATAAACCTCTGCTCTCCCGTCTGTTCTTCAAATGATGTCCTTTACGACTTGTGTCTGATAATAATAATAATTATAATAAACTTTATTTACATAGCACCTTTCAAACACAGCTACAAAGCGTACAATAAAAAGTGAACACATTAAAAGCATCAAGACAATAAAATGATGGAAAACTGCAAAACCATGAAAACTGAACATATCATCAAATCAAAGGTCAAAAACTGGTTTAAAAAAAGTGGGTTTTTCAAAGGGATCCCTGGTGCATTTAAGCAGCTCCTAACAGATCCTGACCGCAAAGACTCTGTCACTTTTGTGTATCAATCTAGACTTTGGAACAACAAGAAACAACCGAGGATCTCAGGGACACAGAGCCATAAAAGATCTGATAAATAACTTGGGTGAGTCAGGGCTTTGCAAGTCAAAAAAACAGCAATACTAGCTTGAAATCAATTTTAAAAGCAACCGGCAGCCAGTGTACGGAAGCTAGGATCAGCGAAACGTGATCATGTCTGAGACAACAGACAACAAAGGTTGTAGGTCAACGCTTCATTTTTCAGGTGTATGTCAGCCATATAGAAGGTTTAGACTGTCAGCCAGCCCCAGAAGATAATGCTGCACAGCTGATGAAAACAGAGATGAAGAAAACTGTCAACCAGATTTGATGAGTATGACTGACAGTCAGTATTTTATGTTATGGAGCACAGCTTATGTTTAGGAAAACAGATTGGATCACTGCCAACCTGTGAAGCAACAGCGAGCGGGATGCAAAGTTAGCAGAAGGTCAGAGGCTAATGGTAGAAAACTCCCCTGTTTAAATGCATTATGTGTCACTATGGCAGTCTTATAGTCCAGGCAGTGTTTGTGCTGTCTGTGAACTGGCTGCCCACTACCTTAATGCTGTTCCTCCTAATACTATTGTAATCCACATCCTTTTCACCTTTGAAGGCACTTACCATCCAGTTGGAGATGCTAATGTTAATTCCTCACCAGCTTCCAACTCATGAACAGCTCTAACAATCAAGGGCCAAGTCAGTGGCTGCGCTTCAAACGATTCACTGGTCTATGGGATACTTTCCCCTTTTGACATCGTCACCTCATGTTTTTTTTTTTCTTTCAATATTTTGATATTTGAAGCATGCAGACCACCTGCTGGCCCGGGTGCTGCTCTGCATTATTCGCAGTTCTTATGCAAATGTACATAAAGGATTTGGTCTGACCCAACTGATCGGCAAGTCAGTCTGTGTTTCTGACAAATTCTACAGTACTGTTGATTTTATTCTTGTGACTTATAAAGCAAACATGTCACGTGGTGAGGTGAATAAGCACTGAATCAGCAAACATATTCTCTCCCATCAAAGTGGACAAGAAGGTTATTTCAGGGCAAATATTCATCTTTCTTGAGAATCATTCTTTATAAAGGATCATAGAAGGTATTCCAAACAAATGTAAAATAGCAATGAAGAAAGATCATGAAGGAAAGAGAAAAAGGTGCAAACAAAATCTCTTTGGATTATCAGCCTGGTTTTGGGAAATCTTGCTCAACGTGTCTCTCTTTAGAAGGGAAATTCTATATGTTTTGGTTGAACTAGACTCACAGATATCCTTCATCATTATCATCACCATTAAGTTAAAGGTATATGCTGTGGATGACAACAATACATCAGTTTCAGTTGTGGGGTTCCCCAAGGTAGTTTGCAGGGTCCTCTGCTGTTTTTGCTTTGTACAAATGACACAAAATTAGCTTGCCTAAATTGTCTGTATGATTATATGAGTGTCCTTCCATGATTAAGCTATTTAAATGTCACATAACCAGCAAGATATAACTAAATAAATACTGGTGGACAGATGAGGTAAAGACCTGATTATCAGCAATTCTGCTAGCGTAGTTAAAGACCTCCAGGTAACTGCCAGCACCTAAAATTATGATTGACATGTTTAATGTTGCTCTCGTGAATGGCTGTTTTCCTGGTGACAGCTGTAAACATCCACTGTAAATCAACTGACTGAAAGAGCAGCTCTGAAACAGAACACAATGCTTGAAGAAAGTTTTTGTTGTTGTCCCTTTAGGTTGTGAAAAACTTTAATTTATCAAGTTTCCCCTGTGGCACATGAGAAAACAATTAAACAGGGTTGAGTGATTATAGTTGTTTCTCCTTTGATCATCATGATATAGGTTTTAGTAAAAGAAGCTGCGAGGCCTAGCTTACCAGCCACACAGCTTGCAGTGCAGTGAGAATGAAATTACATACATACTACTTTCCTTATGAAGTCAGATTAATAAAAATTCCCCCAAAACAATTTCCCTTTAACAGGGAAAAAACTGGAAGTAACCTAAAGAAGAGCAACTGAGGAGGGAAGATAATAAGGATGGCAAAAATACAGACAGACTGGACATGTATAGAGAGAGTATAGATCTGAGAAGACATGGACATCCAGGGGCCACCAAACAGAACAAAAGTCTCCACTCCGAAGAACCGGAAAGAGGAGGAACTGGTATGTTTGACAGTTCAAAAAGACCAAAAGGTAGGACACTCAGGCAGGCAGGCTGAAAAACAAAAGGCAAGCTTTAATAATAAAAGCTGAACCCAAAAAAATCAGACAGGCAGGTAAAACTCCAGGAGCAGGCAGGGGCTGAATCCAAAAAACAAAAAGAAATACAAATGACCAAACTACTAACAAACCAGTAGAGCACAAGCAGGAAACAAATGCATGACAAGGGAACAAACGCAAATGACTTGACAACTGGAAAAAGGGGAAAGGGAAAGCACAAGAGAGGGAAGACTAACGAGGGACAGGTGAAACTAATCTGCAGTAACAAGGGCGGGAAAGAGACAAAGACAGGAAGTAGAACAGAACACAACACCTGAGGGGAAACTCTTTCAACATAAAACAGGAAATGACTAACCTAAAAACCAAAACTACGATGAGGCAAAGCTCAGGCAGAGAGAGAGAGAGAGAGAGAGAGAGAGAGAGAGAGAGAGAGAGAGAGAGAGAGAGAGAGACACTAAGCTGCGCTTGTGAGACCACAAACAGAAGGTTAGATGGATGCACTGGTTTTCAGAAAGCTTATAGTATTATTGTGAGCAGTACAAACATGGGCTACACATACCAGAGGATAAAAAGGACTGGAGCACGCTAATTGATTCACAGCATGAAACAGTGCAGACGGAGCAGCACTTCCACACCACCATGTCTTCTGGTGAAACGTCCGTCTGCACTGTGAATCAATCGGTGCACTCCGGTCCTTTTTGTCCTCGAGCTGAGAAGCACCTGATTCAGCTGCATTTGCTAAAAGATGCATGAAGAACCTTGTTTCTAATGATCTATAAACACTAATAGGTACGCTGAGAGTGAGAACAACTCAGTGGAAGGATAATGGTAACAGCCACGTAATCTGAAGTAACCAAAGAATAAGAAAGAAAGACTTTCGAGTTTGGTTTAGAAGGTCGCAACAGAGTCAGACTGTTCAAGAGGGGGGCTTCTTTTAAACTCCAGGGACAGACAAGAGCTCTGTACTCTGCAATGTGCAGTTTAAAGAGAACAGAAGGGGAGGAGGCCAGTTGCAAAGCTTTTTCTGAACCATTTGAACATGTTTAACACATTAACCAAAGGCTTCAATTGAAGTCTCTGCATTAGACACAAATGACACAATTTTACTGATAATTACAGTGATAAATTACCACTATTCATTCAGATGTGTTGTAAGTCCCAGAACTGGCCAGTAATCTTTAAAAAGTTTAGTTGGTAGGGGGTCGAGGAGGCAGGAAGTTGGTTTAGAAGCTAACACCAGCTGAGACGTTTCAAGAGAGATAATCTCCAAATTTTTAAGCACGGAAACAATCAGGGAGTCAGCACATCGATTCTGCAGGAGGAGCTGCAGATGATGAACTAATTTTGTATCCAATCCAGTTTCCTGCAGAAAAAAATCACGAGTCGTGAAGCAAACAGACGGCTGCTTTGAGTAAATGTGGCAGCAGTGTCAAAAACACCACCCCTTCATACAGACGCTTGAAAGATAGAAAACCTCCAGTTTTTATTTGCAGTATTTGTGCTCCAATCACCTGCAGGCCTGCTTAAGAGCATGCGTTTCTTCAGCAGGTTGTAGACCTCCTTACCGTATTGTTTTGGTACAAAGTGGTGCGACTGAGCCCAGGAACGGCTGTGTTTAAGTCACTGGCAGATTTTCAGCGGCGCCTGTCGCTGCAGTGAAAGGAGGCAGGACGACGGGCAATTGCTCACCAAGTGAAGTTAAAGTGGATGGACCAGTGTAGCGAGGGGTAAATCCAATAGCACGAACATTACAAGGACAAGCTAGTGTTGCCTCAAATCTAATAAGAAAGTGATCTGACACCAGGGATGTGACAGTAGAGAGAGTCGGAGCAGAAACCTCCATCCTGTATGAGAAAATCAAGTCAAGGGTGTTTCCATGGCAGTGAGGGGGTGAATGCACAAGGGAGGGAGTGAAAGCAGAAATAAAAGGGCCATAAAGACAAGGATGGAAGGCCTTATTCAGGAGAATACTGAAATCCCCAACAATTAAAATCTCATCAGAGTGAGTAACAAGGCTGGCACACTGTAAACCACCTGTTCCTTTAGGAGAATATGGAGTTTTTGTCTCAGACCTTGTTTCATCAGACACCTGATGCATCCTTCAGTCACAGTGATTCCTACCACATCTACGTCCTTGGACAGGGGATGTCTGAGCAAAAGGCCTTCTGCCCAGTCTGGTGTCATTTTGTCTGTGTGATTAGTTCATGGCACTGGGCCAACAACAAAGGCGTGAAACAGAAACGTCAAGCAGCTCAGATCAAACTGATCAGAGTTAAACTGCTGCTTACAGCTTCAGTGGGTCCCATCTGAGAGAATATCATGTTACAGAAAAGCTACTTTACCAGCTACTTTACGAAGGTAGACGACATTTAAAGGAACAATGTAAGAGATTGTGAAGTGAAGCAGAATCTCTGTAGATATAAGACCAGGGCGATTAATTTTCTTTATGTATGCCAGAGCTGTCAAATGGTCTTTAAGGCAAACTGAGGCCGCTCAATAACTCCTCCAAATAAAACAATAAACACAGTATCTTACTTCACAGTTTACAGTTTAATTTTATATTTCATTAATTTCATTGACATCATACATTATTGATTTTATGTCACTTTTTTACTGGAGTCAACAGACTTTTTCTTGACCTTTGCTGCAGAAGGAGTATACATCCATTACTGCATGAAATAACACTTACAGCGGCACATCCTGATGCTGTCAATTGTTTATTGTCAAATAAAAGTTTAAATGAGACTCAAATAAGAAATTAAATATTAAGCATGATGAATGCAGGCATTTTATGAAAACAACAGGGTGCAATAAACAGAGGGTTTAGTCTCTCGGAGCTCAAATTGGCCTTACTAAATCTGTAAAGGTTTATCTGTGTTGCTGATCAATACCAGTTTCTCTGTCATTATTTTTCAAGGAGCTGCGATTTCCTGTTTTGAAAACACACTTTTCACTCTCAAACACAACACTTTGTGAATCTTAAACTAAGAGGACGGGGCTAAAAACAGGCGACCATTGTCATGACACCTAGACACCTATTTTTTCTGTAGTCCATTGTCCAATCTTTTGAAGCTCTCCAGTAATTAAAATTCTCTCATGAAAGATGACCCTTAAATTTGTCTCTACTGTTTTAGTCATGACTATTTGGGGCCGCAGTAAGCAGCGCCAGGCGCCTGTCAGCGGTGTTACAATCCTCCATTATTCTCTCGGCTCAGACGCTGCTGTGTGTCATGTGGAATGTAAATAAGGACAGCAGTCCATAAGCTGCTGGTCCACAAAACGAACACACGCACAAACTCGGAAACATAAAATGACCAGGATGCAGTTGGGGGCTTTAACTTCAAAGTGGAGTTTACAATCATAGATAACAACTGAAGTAGCCCAGTGGGTGTTCTTCATGTCCTATTAAACAAACCTGGCAGCAAGCAAATTAAACAAAGTGTGAAAGCGATGCTAAAAATGCTTCGAATGGACTATTGTCGCTGAAATTATGTGAAAATTGTTGCACCAGTTGCATCAGTTATTTGATGCATAACACAAGTGTGAGTGTGTGCTTTACTGATTTTGGCTTCAACTCTTGGACCTTTTTTCAGGCATTGTGGGAATGTGTGTTGGAGATCAGTGCTGCCAGTAAACTGGAGAACCATAAAATCATAAAATATGCAGCACAATCTGACATGTAGTACAATGCCCTTTCCATCTTAAACGACTTTCCGTTCACCGACATACATATAGTACAACTGTAAAGGAAAACTGTGCTGATTAAACCTGGTACAACTAATGTTTGCAACTGTGCAAAACAAAACTGTGTTTTGTTCTTAGTATAATTGACAGACTGATGGAAAGGTTCCAATGATGTTCACTTGCTCGGGAAAAACAAGACTGCAGACTTTTTCTTTCATCTAAGGTTTATGCCACAAAAAGCCCTGCTGTAATGAAACAGCATGACAATATTTAGAATGATGGACTTGAAAAAATTCATTAAAAAAGGCAGTCTGGGCTACAAGCATTCTTAATAGTTGTCCAGACAAACTGTCCGAAGCAGTTGCAAGAAATAACTGGAATGCTCTTTTACAGACTCTATTTTTCAGTACTGGTGATTTATGCATGGTGGTTCGGAAAGTCCACTGTGGGTAGATAAAGACTTTGTGAGGCAAAATGTGTAAAATAGCCACAAGATGTTCTAAAAGCTTTGCAGGCTGGGGCAGGAACACTTTGGGGTTTTTAGAGATATGTCTGTTTGCTGTTCAATCAGTGCTGGATGAAAAAATTGATCAATTTTACAACAGTGTGTCCAGCATCGGATACATAGACCCAAGGCATGTTCAGTCTAGCTCAGTCCAGAGACTGGAAGCAGGGTAAACCGTTAGAGTCAACACATATTAAACAGACTTGGGGACAGAAAACAAGGCGATGTTGTACAGTAAATCTCTTTGACAGCACAGCTAAAAACCATCTACCTGTGAAAACTGTGTGATATGGTTAAAAGCTCCAGAACAACTTGAGTTTACATTGTTTAATCACAAAGAGGAAAAGTGAGGTTTCATCGAGAAGTGAAGAAATACACCTTGTGACACTGTCATCAGTATCTTATTTACATGTTGTACTGTAGCTAGGAAACTAGCCACCCACTGACTGCAGAGAAGATATAAGAAATCTATTAAACTGTGTGTGTGTGTGTGTGTGTGTGTGTGTGTGTGTGTGTGTCCTCCAACGTAAGCTGCAAACTTTAGCACTGCCCGGCTTCAAGCTTCCTGCCTCCAGTTATAACCAGCATTACTGTATTATTAGCTAACTACAATATTATGTGGCGTGACAGCTAGCAGCGACCTCCAGGACTGAAAAGTGATCATACAAATGTAACACAAAGCTTGTATACTTTAATCTTTTAGTCCTAAAAAAAGACACTGTACCTCCAAAAGTAGGCTAAAGAAAACATGACACATTCAAAAAAACTCATCAACAGTTGGTTGAACTAAGCTCTCCCCTCTCATTGGGCGACATTATTTAGCTCGCTAAACAAGAACTGTTTTAGATTGTAAGCATGCTGAGGGCAGTTCATGCATCATGTATATGGCCTTCTTTCCTACATATTCAGGTTCATGTGAAGATTTTAGAAAATCAGACAGATGCTTCACAGAGAAGCAGCCACAGAGTATCCACCCCCCATCATTAAACAGGTTAAACAGTGCTGTGGCCAACCAGGAGACCTCTGAATTGCGAGCAGTTGACCTGTCCTGGACATAATCCTTAAATAGCCTGACCTCACTTTTTACCCACAATTCCTCAGTCTTACATCTAACCGCATCGTCTTATTCCCGGGTGACCTCAGCAGTGATCTATGAAAGTAGGAGGCATTATCTGGCCATGCTGGATTCCACAGTACTGACAAGGCTTTTCTCTGCAGACTGGCGAGCTCCCTCGTGTCAACTGCCCAACAAAAACAGATAAGAAGCACAAGTGAGGGCGTTTGTCTTGTACCCAGTAACTAAGCGTCTTCCATGTAGGGTTTGGCTGCTTTCTCTTTTTTGTCGGGTAAAGTGAAGAATTTCACTTGGAAAGGAACCAGCCAACGTCTGCTACACAAACATTTCTACACAAGCACTGAGAGGTTACGATACTTAGAGATTAAAACGTCTGGTTTGTAAACATGTGTATTTCAACTGTATATGTGTGTGTGTGTGTGTGTGTGTGTGTATAGATATAGATATATAGGTGTACTACTGCCATGTTATTGTTTGAGATTACTGTCAGCATATTATGGTAATAAGGAGGCACATAATAATTGCAAACTGCAATAATTTAGCTATGAGGGCAAAAAAGAGGCATGACTTTACTCAGTAATCATAACCATCCAAATTAAAAATAGTTAACCGCTATTACGTCATAATTCCCTCATATGCAAAATACACAAATCATACACAGATTGCTGTTGTTTTTGTTTCCCTGTAGTTGTAGTATTTTATATTCTAATAAGAAAAAACAGCATCATTTTTGGGCTGTAATCTTGCTGTCAGCAGACAAAGGTGATGCTACTCTAACAGCGCCGCAGTAACACTGCTTCATACACAGAAACAGTTTCGTAATTGCAGTCGATTCTCCCACAGTATTTGTGTAATAATATGAAGTCGCATCAGGCAGAGAAAAACTAATAATCAGGTCTTTTCCATGTTGCTGTTGAGCACTAATCTCATCCAATCATGCAACAGCGATACAGGCATCAGATTGTTAAACCTCGCAATAAACCGCACTGTTGATCTCACAATCAGCCCCATCTCATCAACAATATAGTTGTATTGAACCACTGCTATTCTAGAGTCATGAAATTTGATTGTTAAACTCCCTAAAACACACAGAAACACACGCTCATGCATAGACACAGTTTGCTTCATTACAACACACGATAAATCCTATCCTGTTGTTTTGCTCTTTTCTCTCCTCTTATGTTCTTGGGTCTTGTTTGAAAATCTTTGAAGCCAATTGCATTGTATTTTCAATGTTTCAAAGAGCAACTATCCTGAGTGAAACCAACTGAAAGTGTCTACTAATAGCATATGAAATCAAATTTGTGTGGATGATCTATCGGAGTAATTGTCCTGTCTAAATTGATTATGCCTATTATTCACACCTGATTTCTCTCATGCACTGTTTGTGTAATACGGTAATAAGCACATGGAGTCATAATGGTACAAATAGGGCATTTAGCTTTGCGACCCCTCTCCAGCTCGTGCAACATGAATTCTTTTCCTAATTCCCAGTATCAGCCTATGCGAAGGGAAAGCAAGCTCACCTCAAGCTGATACCACTCTGTCAATACTGTCAAAGCGCTTGATTCTACCCTGCGATAGCCTTCATCCTAATTAGTTTTCCACCTGCCGCAGCCCTCTTAGTCGCCAGGTCAAAATCATTGATGCCGCAAATCAGTGACTATCTTGTGAAATTCTTGAAAAGTAGCTCCCTTTTGTTGCTGTATGAGTGAAGAAGCAAGTCATCACAACTGTGGAGCCGCTTTCTACAGGCTTGCTGTGTAGGTGGTAGCTGCTATGACTTTTAGAGTGCTGAAAATAAACCTGCTCATTCAGAGTAGCAATTACTGTGTCATTATCTTGCCGTTGCAATTATGCCCCCTTTCTCTCTGTGCACTTATAGTTCCGAATATTCTCTTGTAACATGATTTACTGTATTGGCAAAGGTGCGTTCAGTCCCGCCTCGCCTCCCATCTGAGATAGAGCAATAAATACTTAACATTTATAAAAGGAAAGATGGCGAATGATTGATAAGAATTATACATTATGCTGTTCTTTCCTTTTTATTTGAAACATAAAAAGCCAGTCTTGCATTCACAATCTGTTGCGCTGTCACAAGTAAACTAAGATCCTCATAAAACGACTACAGTAGTCACAGTTGGAAAGAGCCTTCATAACTATGATTATAAGCCAAATCCATCTTTTAATGAAGGAAAAATAAGAAGACAAAGCATTGTGTTATTTCAGGACGCCGACCTCCCTCTCTTGACTTGTAAAAAAGTACAACAGGGACCACTCCATCATTTATTTGATCGACATATGCAATAACCTGCATCACTGGAAATAGCACTCAGAGTACAAATTTTAATGCTTACAAGGGACTTTTCACTGAGGAACTGCTGTCAGAAAGAGGTGAAAACAAATGAAATATTGAAGACCCTCCAGGAAATCTCGAGACAGGTCATTTTGAGAGAAAGGAAAAGAGGGATATAAAGGGCTGAATAAGAGGCACTTGTGCATCATCCACAAAGACAAAAGCCCTTAGGGTACAGATTCCTACCTATGCATCAATGTTATTGATACAGTAAGACATAAAGGTTATTGTAGTGGTGATTTCAGCCATTACCTACTCAAATCAAGCCATTCGGGTAAAAATGGTAAAGCAGTCTCCCACTGGAAGAAGAGCAGAGGGGAGGGTTGGCAACAAGCCTCCATCAACCTCATTAGGTCGTAGGGAAGGTCCAACCTAACAACCAGTCTTGTCTCTTGTGAGGCTGCGTACTGCACACACACACACCTGGCTGCTTTTCCATTATAAACCATGAAACACACAGACACACATGTAGGAACAGATGCAGGTGTGCACACACATAAACATGCACACACAGCGTCACCGCTCTTGCTTTTTCCCGACACGCCTTGTCCGCTCAACAGAGGCTTGTAAGCCCCAGGTAAATCAAGCACAAGGTCCCACTGTGCCTGTCTGCAGCTGCAGTTGTTCATAAAAAAAAAAAAAAAAAAACTGAGGTTAATAAAACTGTGGTTTTCCTGCACAGTCATCTCAGCACTTTATATCCTGCTTATCCTACACTGACCTGGATGGTGCTGTTGGCCGTGGTGGGACAAGAGATGCAGTGAAGCAGGCAGATTCTTTGCACAAGTGTTTAGCAGATTCAAAGCAGTAGCGTCAATATTAGCTATATACAATGCATTCTCCCTCCTATTATAGTGCATAAGTTGTGACCACACCATGTGTCACACAGCCAAACCTCCCAGTCCTCTATCGGGAGGTGAAAATGTTGCATAATTTAGTTGCTTTTCTTGTCCTTTAACAAGACTGTGGCCAGCCGAAATATTTGCAGCAAAGCTGTCAGCTTTAATTAATTGTGGACATACAGGGTTGCATTCACAGGAAGAGGAGTATGACCCACACAAATTTCAGTCACTAATGAGTTACTATTAGCGGCAGCCAATAATATCTTGTCTTATTTAAAAGTCCTCTCCCTTCCACAAAAGTAAAAATGTTCTCATCAATGAAAGTTTCAGTATCTGCGTCAGATACTCTTGACTTAACACATGTAAATGTAGGGGCCTGTCATGCAGGCCAATACAACTTAGTATATGTCAAATGTGTCTTTCCTTTTCCAAGTGAAAATGGGATTTTGTAGGATAATGAGTGTATGTGACATATTTCGTGGCCACAGTGTAGAACCCAACGTGCTATAATCAGATTTTGAGCAGCTGCCTCCATCAGTTCTGCAACCACAAAATCAACAAGACCACAGTAGGACTTGAGATGCAACAAGCTCACGTGGCCAGATGGATTGGTAGCGACAGAAGTCATAATCCTGTCTCATGGTTGTCACTTTTACCAGGTATGTGAAAGAGATCCAGTTTTTTTTCTCCATTTGCTTTCAAAGTGCTCTGTGATCAGGTGTGAGAGAGGAGAAAACCTGTCCACAATTTCTAGGAAAGACTAAATTGCTGATTTGTAAAGCTTTGAAAGAATACATCAAGATGCAATCAATCACTGCTCCCACCGAAACAGCCGGGTACTTCTCAAAAGTGGTGGTTTTGCAGGGTCTGTTATGTATGAGTGATTGGAATTGAATGAGCTATGGAGCTATGTGTAATAACATGAAATTGGTGAACAGGATTCACAGTCATTAGAGGGTCCCTTGCACTACTAGTACGCTTCTCTCTAGGAAAAAGAAGATACTGAACACTTAAGCTTTACGGTTGCAGCCTCTTCAGTGGCATCACACATGACGATGATGCAGAGCTTCTGTACGTCACTTAAAATGATCCAAAGTCCCTGTAACATTAGCACAAAAATGCCTACTGCAGACACAGAAGAACACGAGCATCCCACTACAGTCATGTTTCTGGCCATCTGGCAAACTTAAGTTCACAGCTTTTTCATCCATGATTTGACTCCCAAATTTTAGAGCAACAAGATGCTCAAGGCTTGATGACCTCCTTTACTAGCCACTGGTTCCCCTCATTTCTCTGATGGTAGCCAGGTAGCGAACACTTAGCTAATCTGAGTTTGTCTGCAGGAAATGGCTGCCTAGAGTATTGTGTGGGGAGTTAGTGAGAAGCACTGGCAAGCTACCACACAGTCTACACCAGATAATCAAAGCAGTGAGCTAAAAGTGGCTACAAGCATAATGGAACTGCAGGATTGGTTAAATCTCAGCGGGTTCAGAGGCCATCTGATTCATTGATAATGTGAATTTGATCAGTTATTGGGGCTTCAAATTTCATAGTCTAGTGTTTTTGTCTGACCGGTACAGGACGTGTTTTGTATTGCTGCTGTACCTCATAAGATGCTGCAATTATGAGTACAGCATTAATAGCAGTGACGGATGGAAATAAATTCCTAATATCTCACTTCTTTCATCTATTGAAGACCTTGCAGCTGATTATTTCAAAGCTGTGGCTTTTGTTTTTTCAGAGATTAGTATTTGCTAAGAAGGTATGCTATTGGACAATAATTCATTAAAGTTGAGAGCAAAAGGTCATACAGACTTTACAGCATTTATGCTTGCTTTGTTCACCAAACAAAAGACTCCCAGACTATTGAGGAAAATGTCAAAGAAGCTGCCACTGAAAGGCTCTTTGGTACAACCCCAACGTTTATCGGCACTTGACACAAGAGGTTGCAAAAAAAGAAATTGTTTGATGTGACGCACCAGTCATCACCCCACTTCATCTCACTTTCGCCTTTTAATTTTTGGCCTTTTCAAGGACGGCCAAAAAAAGAGCTTTTGAGCGAGTGGTGTAAATAATTTTTCTTTCCATGCCCCGAGGATCTGTGCGTGTGTCAGGCACCATCTGCTGGAGTTGGAATGATCTGGAAGTAGTGCTACTCATTTAAAGTCTACAGAGAGGCACTCTTGAATGAAGCACACATTCCCGTTTCAGAGTATTCAGACCAAACACTCTACACAGCAAGATAATTGGGAAGAAATTTCATCTCTCCTGGGGACTTCTTTTCTTTCTTTCTTTCTACTTTTGCTATTAACCCCCCTTCCTTCACCTCTCTTCAAGAAGTCATTCTATCCATTTCTGCGCATTGTCTGTCATCCCACTAGTCCAGATTTTTCACTGGAACATTCAAAGAATTCCCTTGTGAACCCGGATGTAGTTTTTAAAGCCATTTACCTCTGATGTTTTCCCAAGCTCTACAGGAGCTGTAGCCAATTAGGACCTTCTCTGCCCAGTGACATTCATTGTGTATGTGTGTCTGCATGCAGTTCACATGTGCGTTCATGCACACATACGGGGCCGTGCAAGAAGCTGCCTGATATTCACTGACAGAGTAGCATAACTGTGGCTAAAGCACTTTCACATCTCTCAGGGGAATATAGTGTCTCTGTGTGTGTGTGTGTGTGTGTCTGTGCGTGTGTGTGTGTGTAGCTCCACAGCAGCTCAATGAGGTAGTCATGGGAAGGTTCACTG
Organism: Chaetodon auriga; assembly: GCF_051107435.1. Classification (NCBI taxonomy): domain Eukaryota; kingdom Metazoa; phylum Chordata; class Actinopteri; order Chaetodontiformes; family Chaetodontidae; genus Chaetodon; species Chaetodon auriga. The sequence continues at coordinate 12,020,085 of NC_135080.1, forward strand.
TTCTTTCCACGCATGCTGAGTGTTGACTGCCTGTTGCTCATGCTTCAAAAGACCAAAACCAATGGGCTGTTTTTTTAATTAAAAATATGTGATGATGTATTTCTATCCAGCAGAGCATTCGGTGTGCAGAAGTTATTTTGGTGTGCTTTTAACGGCTAAGCAGTCACTTGGCAACTTTGTGAATTTGCATGTGGCGTGTATTCCAAATCTAAAGATGAATTTGTGGAGGTGTTACTGATATTCAAATGTTATCAACTGCACAATAAAGGCAAAGAATACAATATGTGCAGACCTCACCATGTAACTGCTGCAGGCTCTCAAGAATAAAATAGCAAATATAATTTATGTTAAAATAATAATATTCACACAACAACAACAACAATGCCCATGCACTGCAACAAAATACTTGTACTACACACTCATTCAGGGTAACACTTCTTACTTATACATAATGCATCACGCTGTTTATATACACCATAGATCGATATGTAACATGGACACACCATTAATGCACAGACAGACCAAACAGCTGACATAACTTTGTCTGCATATAACTGTAACCTGGAGCATAACCAGATCATGATGGATCTCCTATTGGCTTTTGGACCTAATTGGCTCCTCCACCCTTTCAGTGATGATGCTGGTCCCTAGAGTGTTGACGTATTTGACATGCTGGGGAATGGGTTTCAGGAGAGAGAGAATGTAGGCCAGTCCAATACATCCACAGAGAACCAATACAATTAAATGATTTACTTGTCAAAACACAATGGGGCTGCTGAGCCACATGACCACTGTACGCATTCTAAGACATGCAGGAAGGAACTGTAATGGTGTTTTGGAGCTGGTGGGCTGTCACATGTGCTTTATGCAATCTTACTGAGATGTACAATAATTACACTGCTAGTTAGAGCAGGCTATGCATACCCTATCTGTGATTTGGAGGCCATTTTGAGCTTCCAGTTAGGATGCTTTAGCTTGCGCTGAAAATGTAAACTATTTATATTCCACCTTAGCTCACTCATGTTTCAGACAGAACCATGCGCAAAGGTCAGTGAAGCTCCCATGCTCATCCTTTTTTTTTTTTTTTTGGCTGTTCTGGTCTGAACAAAGTTCCTGCTCAGCTTATCTGTCAATCATGATTAGGAGGTGTTTCCAGACCTTTTAATTTATATACTTTGACGTTTCTGATATCATCATAAATACTGATCTAGGTATCAAGCAAGATTTACTAAACATTTACTTTAGGTTTAATGCCCCAGTGTTGAAATATCATGATGCCAAGAGTTTCCCTTTTGTACATTGTGTAGCCTTTTTTTTTTTTTTTTTTTTTACCCATCCTTTAAATTCCACCAATTTGGGACTTCATTTGGTTTTGGGCACACTTGCACCGTCCCAGTCAGGCACAAATGGGATTTCTCAGGCAAAAAGCTTTCGGATGTTTAAGCAAGGTGAAATTTAGGTGCCAGAATCCCACAAACAAACAGCATTTGTTTGGGTTTGTAAGTGGATTTAATAAGCACAGGCTGCGACACAGTGTGTGTTTTTGTTGAATCCATGTCATTTCTCTTGGGAGCAGTGTGTTGAATTTAAATGCCACTATTGACTGACCAGCTGCATCAAGTGATTTGGCTTTAAACCCCTTAATTATTCTGCAAATAATGTGCCTTATCCAGTTAAAGACCATGTAATGCCTTAATGTAAATATGCTCATGTAGGGCAATTACTGACTGTAAAGCAACAGCAGATCTGCATATAGCTTGCTCTGGAATCTGAGTCTTTGTCGGTTATATCGCTTCCTCATACTAATTAAAGTAATTCATGCTGCGATAAATATGTGTTTTGAAATGGACAATGGTCTGAAAGTGTCGAGGAGATTTGATTCAGTGAAGATGTCTGTGTCAAACAGAGCTGCATCAGGCAGCTTTGGCGAGGCTGTTTTCCTCACAGCAAGGTTTGACAGATCAGAGACGAGAAGGTGCAGAATCTATCCAGATGAAAAACGTGCCCCAAGACTGCTACTGGACAGACACAACATCCAATCTGAGCAGAAACCTTCATATTTAACTAAAGATGCTTTCACTAGGGATTAGCTGTCCACTTTCCTCCATTAAGAAAACATTCAAATTGATAATTCTACCCATGAGGAGTTGACATAACCAATTTCCCATGTTTATATAAAACCTGACAGCATCCTTTTTTTATTGACAACACCAATTTGCTAACTGCTACAAGCATCGAGCTGTCCAGAGGTCCATGCCTGCTGATTTACAGAATAGCTGCGGACCAAATGTCAAAGCACTTTCTTTATTAGAGGGCCGGTTTCACATTTCTTTGCTCTTTACCTTGTGTTCAGTTATTACTGACTCATTAAAAAGTGGAAACAGCTGAATATCAATATCAGCAACATCATGACAATCAGTCTTTGTCACGCGTCATTTGAAAAAAAAATGGCAAACTTAGCAGGTAGGTTGCGTAAAGATCTCAAAGGAAAGCGCACTAAAATACTGTAAATCTGCAGTGAAGTTTGGTGGGGCCAAGCTCATCTATTTCCACACAGATAAAACAGTGCAGCAACACCAGACTATGCATATATTTATACAGGCGGTTAAAATCCTAACAAGCTCACAATAAACTCTACAGAGTTTATAGCTGCAAATAAATCACCCCGTTTTTTTCCCGACATCTCTTCTTGATTGCCTGCCGTTGATAACTTGTTCGAGCTGCTCAGCGGGTGTTGATAGGATACAGAACGGAATGTGCAGCCAGAGCAGCCGTCACCTGCCCGGCACGAAGCGCTGTGTCGAGGACGCGCTGCCTCTGGAGAACGGAGAACCCAGCACTAATTACAAACTGGAACGCACAAACACATCTGAAATCAGCGCTCCGTGGATAATCTTCACACAGTCGCACCGCTAGATCTCAAGGATTAAACTGCGGCTCACTTTGAACACTTTCCCGAAGCTGGATGACGGGAGAGAGCAAATGTTTGCTTTCAGTTGTTTCACATCAAATGCAAATCCGGATCAATACTGTAAACAACTGACCTGTTAAACTAAGAAATCCTCTCTGCACTGCACACCTTGTTGAGTGAGTGTGCTTACGCGCGCACAGTCTCTGGCTTAATTCACAGACACTGACTCAAAGTGTTTGCTTGGAAATGGACAAATAATGCGCGTTAGGATTAAGCGGCGAATAGTCTGGCCACAGCAAATTCACCTTGAAAGTTAATATCTCATGAATCACACCCAATAAATCACTTTGTAGCCTATCGCCCCGAAGCTCTCATTAGGCAGGCTGCACTGGACCACCGATCCCAGCTGCGTAGAAATACTGTTACACGTAGACCTTAGGGCAATACATAGGGCAGCAGACCGATTGAGGCTATAAATTATCTTGTTTATTGGCCAAGTTTGGCGCATCACACAGAAAACAAAGAATTGTCTTACCTTCACGCCATAAGTTTGACCGAATCTTTGTTTTTACAGGCACCGACTGTTAAATCCAAGAGCATCCACAGTTAGCTCCCTCTGTATCCTTCATTTGCTCTGCACATGGTTTACTCTTTAGAAATTAACCGAGTCGGTGCAGCAGCTCGGGTACGAGACATTAGTACAGGCTGTTAGGGAAAAATTGCACTGGTGAGAGTCAAAAAATAAAAATATTAAAACTGCTTTAAAACAGTAACTTTCTCCCGGATGTTAAGCGAAAACCTAGAGAGATGATTTTCTTCAATGCCGGTCTTCAGAGAAGTGAAGCAAAAGCTTTGACTGCGCGGTGTCCGTCTGGGGTCCAGGAGCTTTACGCACGGAGTTACCTTCAGTACTGACGGAGGCAGGAGACGCGGCGATTGCAAAGAACTGTGGAAAATCAAGGCGGGGTTACATCTGTTTAAATCAGGCACGTATGTTTCCTTTACTGTTGGCATGGGTGAAACCTTAACTGAGCTGGCTTATGTTTGCCTCACATTCCCTATACTCTCTACTCTGCGCCTCCTCTGCCTGCGCTTTTCAGTAATTAGCAAGAAATGGAAAAAAGGTAGAATGTGAATGCCAAGTATTTCACAGTCTGGTGGTATAGACTGCACGAGATTTGAAGGAGAAATAGTTTGAACTCACATTCATGTTAAGGCCTGTGACTTTAGTGCATGACGTGGAAAATGGTAATGAAGTGAGAAATTAAAGAAATAGGTGGACTGTGGTGGACACATGCGCTTATACTAACAAATATCTCTCTCTCTCTCTCTCTCTCTCTCTCTCTCTCTCTCTTAGAAAAGCAATAATCAGTTTGTTTTTTTTCTCCATTAATGAACCCTGTCGTTATTTAGTAACTGACATGTCAGTCCTCAGAGCTCTGCTGGCTTTCAGTCGTGTAATCAGGGGTTTACACATGAGATTCTTTGTGAATGCAATTAACTAGCTGGAAGGATAGAAAACCAGTAGTATTTTGTGCCCCCCTGAGGACAAGCACCGAGACACAGTGTACCCTGAATTTCACATCAGATCAGTGAGATTTATTTCAGCCTGTATACCTGAGATGCATCCAAAGTAAATTAGACAAGGACCACCTGCCTCAGTGTCCATAAAGACAAGCGAAAACCAGGAGAGGAGCAGTTTGATGACTGACTTAATAGTTTTCAATCAGGCCTACTTTTGACCTTGTTGCCTCGAAATTGGCTGTCAGAGTAAATCCAGGTGTCTGTGAAAGGATGAGAGGACTTATCACTCTGCGAATGTTTGTTTTTGTTTTATGAAGTATGTCAGAAACAGCACAAGAGCTTTTCACATGTTTTAGCACTGGCTTTCTCTTTGTAAGCAATGTTGATTGTTGTGTCTGCATCCACCTGGCAAGCAGCAGGGTTACACTGATCATCATCATCGTCACTCATGGATGGTTTTATGATTTAAATGCCTGCCAAACAAGTTCATCTCAGTGTGATCAGCATTTGTGAAAATGTCTAGTGGCGTTACATCACCTTGCTCTAGTTCCTCACACAGGTGAGACAGCCTGGCTAAAATATGGTACAACACGATACACTCAATAGAGTACCTTGTTCTCATTACCACGCAATAAAAAAGGTGCCAAGCAGAGCACTTCACTGTTCTGTATCGTCAGGGCTTCTCCGTGAGAAGAGCCGACCAGCTTTTACCTTTAAGCTGCATTAATTTCACACTGAAATAAAACAGTAATCAAAGACTCTCGACACAGAAGCAGAATCACCTGAGGGAAGAATGAAATTAATGCCAACAATGCTGAAAGAAAAAAACAAATGAAACATTGCTGATGACATCAATGTATCTAGGATTACTGGGAGAAATGTAAAGTAAGTACTATTGCCAAGTTGTTCTCTGCTTCTTATCCACTACATGCCAAATTTATCAGATGGCTGTAGTTACTGATTACTTTGCTAACATTCAACATGAGACAAACTAATAAAATTTGATCAATTGTTTTAGATTTAAAGGTTCATTACACTTACTGACAGGGTAATGTAGTATAATATTTTGTGTCTCCTGGATTACCTTCGGCATTAAAACACTGTTTACACAAGTATTTCAGAGTACAGTAGATTGTAATGCTATTATCTCCTTGCTTCCACATTAACATTTTCAATGAAGACTGTTTCTGTTACAACCAACAGCAAACACTCTCAAGTCACTAATACTACATGAATAACATCAGGTTACTGTTGCATTTCCATGTAAAATACATCTGGATGCAACAAGCCTGGAGATGTTCCCCAGGGGCTGCCAGAAGGCATTTTGGGACATGTAGGAAACAAGTAACTGCTTGTAAGTAACACTGGCTGAGGAAATGTACTGCAGATAAATTACAACACCCCAAATCCTCACAATGGAGGAAAAATCTCAGAGTAGTGATATGCGAGTGTGGAATTTTCCTCCGTGGGAAGCAGCCCCCACAAGGCTTTTCTCACTTTTGCGCTCTTCTGGGGACATCTGTACTCAAGCAGAGAGCCAAATCACAGTTAGGACTTTCTCACTCATTCGCACATACACACACTCAGATGCATACGCCCATACAGTACACACACAAACACGCACAGTCCTCAGGCTTGTTGTGGGAGGCACAAACACATCTAACTGCTGACTGCCATAAGGCAACATTGCAGCCTGGTGCTGTCTGATATGGCCTCTATTAACTTGAGTTGATGAGTGGATGTTGGCAGAATGCTAAATAAATCAAAGCAACTTAGCTGACAGCGCTGCGTTCATGCTATTTTACACACTGGCTTCACCCTCGTGTCTTGCTAATGAAATGTTCCACAATCCACCAAGGATTTCTGTCAGCCGAGAGATCCATGATATCGCATATAATCTTAATGTCAGAGGGTAGGGGGGGGGGACTGACATTCATTTTTAACCTCCTGTTGAACAGGACTTGGAGAAACAGATTGTAGATTCTAAACACACAGGCCCCCCTCTCAGCCCGGCCGAGGCACAGAGCCACCACCAGTGAGCGGATGCCGACTTGAGGTGAGCCAGGGGAAGGCACAGACCTGGCAACAAGGAGGACGCTGCTGTGACGGAAAAGGTTCTCACTGCCTCCATTATCCACACACAGCACACATGTTTTTGCATTCAAAGCGAAGAGCTCATAAATGAAACTATCCAACCGTACATACAAGTACAGCTGAAACAATTAGTCAATTGACAGAAAATTAATATCTTTATCGTTTAAGTAATTTTTAATGGAAAGAGGCAAACATGTTCAAATGTGAGGATTTGCTGCTTTGTCTTCCAATTATTTAATTTCTTTTCAATAATTTTGAGGTTTGGACTGTCTGTCAGACAAAATAATGAATAACTGTGATGCCAGTTTTCACTATTCCACAATATTTACAAACCAATCAATTAAAGAAGAAAGTGATTGGCAGATTAATCCATAATGAAAACCATCATTAGTTGCAGTTCAGAGTCCAAAATAAGCTCTACCTCAAACAACTACAGCACCAAAATCCTGTTTTTACATTAATGCATGAGTAAAGATACAGTGATGTAATATAGTAAAGTATAGTGTGACAGTCACAGGGGACATTTTACTCGTTTTCTCCTTTGAATACTTTAAGTACATTTTCCTGATTAGTACACACTTGTAACAGAGAAGTCTACCAGTGTGGCATTCGTACTTTTACTTAAGTAAAGAGCCACATACTTCCTTCACTACTGCCATTGAGTAAGATCCTGAAAGTGAATCATATTTTATGCACCAGCAGTCATCGCTTTTAAGTTGACCTCATCCTATAAATAATTTATGATATTACCACTGGTTAGCACCAAGTATGCATGTGTGACATCCTGTGCCTGACACTGAGGCTCGTTCCCTGGCTGGCACGCGCACCATAGTCTGTCATACTGTGTCGAATGAGACAGAGAGACAAAGGAGCAGAGAGTTTGGGCACCAGTCCCAGTTTGGATGATGACAGCAGAGGTACCTCAGAGAGGAGTAAAGTAGAGATGAAGAGAGAGAGAGACAAGGGCAAGGAGTAGATAACCGAATATGAGAGATTTATTAGCAGCTCCCTTTCCCCCGAGAGAGTTGGGTAAGTGGGGTGGTGTAATATTCTATACTTTTCTCACTGTAAGCACATCCCCGTAAAAACAGCCAAACCCAAAAATGAATTCATCCCACTAACAAGTGTTGTCTGTGCAGCCAAAGCCGGGTATAAATGTTTCCTGTGTGCTATAGAGATCCACTGTTGCCCAAAAAGTTTTTAAAACACCTCAGTGAGCCAAACTGCTGCACTGGGTGAAATGTTCCTTATTATTCTGAACATGAGCGCTGAAATATATTTTGTGTGCACCAAATGTGTATTAATCTGGGGCTTAAAATAACTCCCAATTAAAGCACAGCTAAAATATTTAAATATTGACTTTTTTTGCCGGTCGGATGACAGTTAATCAGTCAGTTGGTACACAAGTTTGGTCCAGACTGAACATCTAATCAACTATTGGATGGATTGCCATTAAATTTAATGCAGTTATTCATGGTTCCCAGATGACTTGGTGATCCCCTGACTTTTCATTCAGTGCTACAAACAGGTAAAACTTGCCTTACCTGGTGTATCTTGGCATTTACTGAATAGACTGGGGCGAAATTTGCTGCTAACATTCATTTCCCACATGATGACTTTCCCTCTAAGCCCACCAGCAGGTTGACATTTTTGGTTCAGAGTAGAATGAAGACTAGAAATTCAGATATTCAAGATCCCTCAGGGTTAATTTTAATAACTTGTGTGATCCCCTGACATCTCATTTAGGGCCATGATCAGATCATAATTTTAATTTGTCCAGTTACTATCTCCAAAACTACCATATTCCAAGTCAGCGCACTAACAGTAAGTTAAAGAAAACCACGATGGCGAAAATGGTGAACGTTACCCGCTAAAAATCAGCATGTTAACGCTGCCATTGTTAGGTTTGTGTAAGAATTAAACTATCTCTCCTTTAGTGGGCTTTGGACTGAGTGGCTCAGACAGGGAAGTTGTAGCACTGAGAGGCAGACTCACAAATTGCTGTCTTTATTCTTTTCATGGGAATTCAGTGACAATAAGAGAAATACAGAACAACACCAGCCTCAGCCTTTAATAAGATCGTGTTATAGAACAACTATGAAACCAGATAAACTGCTGCCTTTTCTCACTTATATTGCTGTGCTACACCTGAAAATCCAACTGTCTTCCTCTATTAGTAGAAGCTGCTGGGCCTGGAAAAACATAAAACTCAGATATAATTTATGTGCTTTTAAGAGAGAACCACAAAGACAACACAATTCAGCTAAACTATAACATGGTGATAGTTACTTCAAGGCAATTTAAATGATAATTTATAAAGGAGGGAGAAAGAGGATAAAAGAGGAAAATAAGACCATAAAAGGGTGATGGTAAAGTGGATTTAATTTAAAATCTAAATTAATTAGAAGATAAGCCACTGTGCACCCAAGAGACTTACTGGAGAGCTGCTCAACTTTTTCTTCCTTTACTTGTGCGCTCAGCCATTGTAATTATGCATTTTAGAGGACATTATGGAGGAACGATGTAGCCAATGTCAATGCAAGGAAAACATTACCTTCTATAGACAGGATTTACATTTACTTCCTAAGCCTGTCTAATTGTACCATTTCCTATGCAATGTGTGATTGAACTCACTACAGTGGAGTGCAGCTCTACAGCCACCAGGGCAACTTTCCATCTTGTCTCATTGTTGCTTTTTGTCAGATGCCACAGCGCGGCAGGTAGGGGGAAGCAGGAGGAAGCGAGAGAAAGAGATGTTCTGAATGAAACATAAGTGGAGCAGGAGGAGGCGGAGCTGTAAGATGAATAATTGATGGTGGATATTTTAAAATCTTATGGGTCCTGGTTTTATTGCTTTATGATGGCCGGGCAAGGATTCTTTGTTCAGGGAGAGAATCAGGTGCAAATTGTGGCTTTGTCACAACACGCGGACAGACAGCAGACAGGCAGGAGAGTTAAGACAGGGAACAGTCTGGTAATTATGAAGCTCAAGGTCACTCTTTGCTGAAGCTGCCAAGCCGAGCAGCATGTGGACAGTATGATGGGGAACTGTCGAGTTGCCTTTACATTCACAAACAAGCTTGTTAGCCTTGTGGCAGCCCATGACTGCGCACAAAGAGTGTTTGCCTGCAATGAATTTGTTAAGATGCTTTCATGTATCCTGTTCGCTCTGCTTGGAACTGATTGCAGACTGATTTAAAATTGAAAAGGCTTTTCCCTCGGTGGGTCTGGAGTGATTACGCACAACCCGGAGGCCAAATGGAAAAGTAGCAGTTTACATTTTGATTGGATGCAAAATCAATTCATAATATTGGCTTTGTTAGCATGTGCCCATTGTTGCATTTTAATTGTATGTTAGTATTTTTACTCACATACAGTGTTGCGCAT